>NC_057809.1:130679600-130934296 GCF_018294505.1 Triticum aestivum | reverse complement strand
TGATGTCTACTACACAACCTTCTTCTTGTAGACGTTGTTGGGCCTCCAAGTGCAGAGGTTTGTAGGATAGTAGCAAATTTCCCTCAAGTGGATGGCCTAAGGTTTATCAATCCGTAGGAGGCGTAGGATGAAGATGGTCTCTCTCAAGCAACCCTGCAACCAAATAACAAAGAGTCTCTTGTGTCCCCAACACACCCAATACAATGGTAAATTGTATAGGTGCACTAGTTCGGCAAAGAGATGGTGATACAAGTGGTATATGGATAGTAGATATAAGTTTTTGTAATCTGAAAATATAAAAACAGCAAGGTAACTAATGATAAAAGTGAGCGTAAACGGTATTGCAATGCGTTGAAACAAGGCCTAGGGTTCATACTTTCACTAGTGTAAGTTCTCTCAACAATAATAACATAATTGGATCACATAACTATCCCTCAACATGCAATAAAGAGTCACTCCAAAGTCACCAATAGCAGAGAGCAAACGAAGAGATTATGGTAGGGTACGAAACCACCTCAAAGTTATTCTTTCCAATCAATCCGTTGGGCTATTCCTATAAGTGTCACAAACAGCCCTAGAGTTCGTACTAGAATAACACCTTAAGACACAAATCAACCAAAACCCTAATGTCACCTAGATACTCCAATGTCACCTCAAGTATCCGTGGGTATGATTATACGATATGCATCACACAATCTCATATTCATCTATTCAACCAACACATAGAACCTCAAAGAGTGCCCCAAAGTTTCTACCGGAGAATCACGACGAAAACGTGTGCCAACCCCTATGCATAGGTTCATGGGCGGAACCCGCAAGTTGATCACCAAAACATACATCAAGTGAATCACATGGTATCCCATTGTCACCACAGATACGCACGGCAAGACATACATCAAGTGTTCTCAAATCTTTAAAGACTCAATTCGATAAGATAACTTCAAAGGGGAAACTCAATCCATTACAAGAGAGTAGAGGGGGAGGAGAAACATAAGATCCAACTATAATAGCAAAGCTCGTGATACATCAAGATCGTATCACCTCAAGAACACGAGAGAGAGAGAGAGAGAGAGAGAGAGAGAGAGAGAGAGAGAGATCGAACACATAGCTACTGGTACATACCCTCAGCCCCGAGGGTGGACTACTCCCTCCTCATCATGGAGAGCACCGGGATGATGAAGATGGTCACCGGAGAAGGATTACCCCTCCGGCAGGGTGCCGGAACGGGTCTAGATTGGCTTTTGGTGGCTACGGAGGCTTCTGGCGGTGGAACTCCCGATCGATTGTGCTCTCCGATAGTTTTAGGGTACGTGGGTATATATGGGTGAAAGAGATACGTCAGGTTAGCCACGAGGGGCCCACGAGGGTGGAGGGCGTGCCCTAGGGGGGTGGGAGCACCCCCTGCCTTGTGGCTCCCTCGTTCCTTTCTTGACATGCACTCCAAGTTTTTCCGGTAGCTTTCCTTCCAAAAATAACTTCTCCAGTTGGTTTCATTCTGTTTCGACTCCGTTTGATATTCCTTTTCTTCGAAAGACTGAAATAGGCAAAAAAACAGCAATTCTGGGGTGGGCCTCCGGTTAATAGGTTAGTCCCAAAAATAATAAAAGTGGATAATAAATCCCAATATTGTCCAAACCAGTAGATAATATAGCATGGAGCAATCAAAAATTATATGTACATTGGAGACGTATCAAGCATCCCCAAGCTTAATTCCTGCTCATCCTCGAGTAGGTAAATGATAAAAACAGAATTTTTGATGCGGAGTGCTACTTGGCATAATTTCAATGTAATTCTTCTTAATTGTGGTATGAATATTCAGATCCATAAGATTCAAGACAAAAGTTCATATTGACATAAAAATAATAATACTTCAAGCATACTAACTAAGCAATTATGTCTTCTCAAAATAACATGGCCAAAGAAAGTTATCCCTACAAAATCATATAGTCTGGCTATGCTCCATCTTCACCACACAAAATATTTAAATCATGCACAACGCCGATGACAAGCCAAGCAATTGTTTCATACTTTTAATGTTCTCAAACTTTTTCAATCTTCACGCAATACATGAGCATGAGCCATGGACATAGCACTATAGGTGGAATAGAACGGTGGTTGTGGAGAAGACAAAAAGGAGAAGATAGTCTCACATCAACTATGCATATAAATGGGCTATGGAGATGCCCATCAATAGATATCAATGTGAGTGAGTAGGGATTGCCATGCAACAGATGCACTAGAGCTATAAATGTATAAAAGCTCAACAAAAGAAACTAGTGGGTGTGCATCCAACTCGCTTGCTCACGAAGACCTAGGGCATTTTGAGGAAGCCTGTCATTGGAATATACAAGCCAAGTTTCATAATGAAAGGTTCCCACTACTATATGAAAGCGATAACATAGGAGACTCTCTATCATGAAGATCATGGTGCTACTTTGAAGCACAAGTGTGGTAAAAGGACAGTAGCATTGCCCCTTCTCTCTTTTTCATCATTTTTTTGGGCCTTCTCTTTTTTTATGGCCTCTTTTCTCTTATTTTTTTATTTGGGCTTCTTTGGCCTCTTTTATTTATTTATTTATGTCTGGAGTCTCATCCCGACCTGTGGAGGAATGATAGTCTCCATCATCCTTTTCTCACCGGGAAAATGCTCTAATAATGATGATCATCACACTTCTTTTTACTTACAACTCATGAATTACAACTCGATACTTAGGACAAGATATGACTCTATATGAATGCCTCCGATGGTGTACTGGGATGTGCAATGACTCATGAGTGACATGTATTAAAGAATTATGAACGGTGGCTTTGCCACAAATACGATGTCAACTACATGATCATGCAAAGCAATATGACAATGATGAAGCATGTCATAATAAACAGAATGGTGGAAAGTTGCATGGCAATATATCTGGGAATGGCTATGGAAATGCCATAATAGGTAGGTATGGTGGTGGTTTTTGAGGAAGGTATATGGTGGGTTTATGGTACCGGCGAAAGTTGCGCGGTACTGGAGAGGCTAGCAATGGTGGAAGGGTGAGAGTGTGTATAATCCATGGACTCAACATTAGTCATAAATAACTCACATACTTATTGAAAAAATCTATTAGTTATCGAAACAAAGTACTACGCGCATGCTCCTAGGGGGATAGATTGGTAGGAAAAGACCATCGCTCGTCCCCGACCACCACTCATAAGGAGGACATTCAAGAAATAAATCATGCTCCGACTTCATCACATAACGGTTCACCATACGTGCATGCTACGGGAATCACAAACTTCAACACAAGTATTTCTCAAAATCACAACTACTCAACTAGCATGACTCTAATATCACCATCTCCATATCTCAAAACAATCATCAAGCATCAAACTTCTCTTAGTATTCGATACTCTATATGAAAGTTTTTACTATTCTTGGATGCCTAGCATATTAGGATTATTTAAGAAAATTACCATGCTATTTAAAACTCTCAAAATGATATAAGTGAAGCATGAGAGTTCATATATTTCTATAATACCACCACCGTTCTCTAAAAAGATATAAGTGAAGCACTGGAGCAAACAACAAACTACTCCGAAAGATATAAGTGAAGATCAATGAGTAGTCGAATAATTATGAAGCTATGTGAAGACTCTCTAACATTTAATAATTTCAGATCTTGTTATTTTATTAAAACAGCAAGCAAAGCAAAATAAAATGACATTCTAAGAATGGAAAACATCATGTGAAGAAGCAAAAACTTAGGATCAACCAAAACTAACCAATAGTTGTTGAAGAAGAAAGGTGGGATGCCAAACGGGGCATCCCCAAGCTTAGATGCTTGAGACTTCTTGAAATATTATTTTATTTTGGTTGATCCTAAGTGCCTTGGGCATCCCCAAGCTTGATCTTTTGTGTCCCCTTAATTCCTCTCATATCACGGTCTCCCTAAATCTCAAAAGCTTCATCCACACAAAACTCAACAAGAACTCGTGAGATAAGTTAGTATAAACCATTGCCAAAAAATTATCATACTCTACTGTAGCAAATCACTAAAATTATTATTCAACATTTCATACTAAATTCCTCTGCATATTTAATAGTCCTATCCTCAAATAGAATCATTAAAGAAGCAAACATATGCAAACAATGCAAACATAACAGCAATCTGCCTAAACAGGACAGTCTGTAAAGAATGCAGCAACATCCATACTTCCCTAGCTCCAAAAATTATGAAAGAAAATTCCCACTGTAGTAAATTTATCAGAGCATAATATGCAAAAGGTTTCAACATTTTATCACATTCTGAATTTTCTAGGGAATTATTGCAACAGTGGTAAACTTTCTGTTTTCAAACAGCAACATGTGGACTTCTAAAATAGGCATAGTAAAGGCTATCAATGCCACTTTTATTGAGATAAAAGATGCAAAACATTGTTATAAATAACAGCAAGCAAATCCTAATAAATTTACTCTCCAATCAAAACACATATCATGTGGTAAATAAAAATATAGCTCCAAGTAAAGTTACCGATGAACGAAGACGAAAGAGGGGATGCCTTCCGGGGCATCCCCAAGCTTAGGCTTTTGGTTGTCCTTGAATATTACCTTGGGCTGCCTTGGGCATCCCAAAGCTTAGGCTCTTTCCACTCCTTATTCCATAGTCCATCGAATCTTTACCCAAAACTTGAAAACTTCACAACACAAAACTTAACAGAAAACTCGTAAGCTCCGTTAGTATAAGAAAGTAAATCACCACTTCAAGGTACTGTAATGAACTCAGTATTTATTTATATTGGTGTTAAACCTACTTTATTCCAACTTATCTATGGTTTATAAACTATTTTACTAGCCATAGATTCATCAAAATAAGTAAACAACACATGAAAAACAGAATCTGTCAAAAACAGAACAGTCCGTAGTAATCTGAATCAAACGTATACTTATGGAACTCATAAAATTCTCAAATAAATTGCTTGACCTTAGGAATTTATCTATTAATCATCTTCAAAAATAATTAACTAAATATCACTCTCCAAATAAAAATGGCAGTAGTTCTCGTGAGCGCTAAAGTTTCTGTTTTTTACAGCATGATCAACAAGACTTCCCCCAAGTCTTCCCAAAGGTTCTACTTGGCACAAACACTAATTAAAAGCATAAAACCACATCTAAACAGAGGCCAGATGGATTATTTATTACTAATCAGGAACAAAAATCAAGGAACAAGAATAAAATTGGGTTGCCTCCCAACAAGCGCTATCGTTTAACGCCCCTAGCTAGGTATGATGATTTCAATGATGCTCACATAAAAGATAAGAATTGTAACATAAAGAGAGCATCATGAAGAATATGACTAGCACATTTAAGTCTAACCCACTTCCTATGCATAGGGATTTTGTGAGCAAACAACTTGTGGGAACAAGAATCAACTTGCATAGGAAGGTAAAACAAGCATAACTTTAAAACTTTAAGCACATAGAGAGTGAACTTGATATTATTGCAATTCCTACAAGCATATGTTCCTACCTCATAATAATTTTCAGTAGCATCATGAATGAATTCAATAATATAACTATCACATAAAGCATTCTTTTCATGATCTACAAGCATAGAATTTTTATTACTCTCCACATAAGCAAATTTCTTCTCATGAATAATAGTGGGAGCAAACTCAACAAAATAACTATCATGTGATTGAAAATTAAGATCAAGATGACAAGTTTCATGGTTATCATTTTTCTTTAAAGCATATGTGTCATCACAATAATCATCATAGCTAGGAGGCATGCTTTCATCATAGTAAATTTGCTCATCAAAGCTTGGGGAACAAAAAATATCATCTTCATCAAACATAGCTTCCCCAAGATTGTGGCTTTGCATATCATTAGCATCATGGATATTCAAAGAATTCATACTAACAACATTGCAATCATGCTCATCATTCAAATACTTAGTGCCAAACATTTTATAGATTTCTTCTTCTAGAACTTGAGCACAATTTTCCTTTCCACCATACTCACGAAAGATATTAAAAAGGTGAAGCGTATGAGACAAACTCAATTCCATATTTTTGTAGTTTTCTTTTATAAACTAAACTAGTGCTAAAACAAGAATCTAAAAGACTCAATTGCAAGATCTAAATATATACCTTCAAGCACTCACCTCCCCGGCAACGGCGCCAGAAATGAGCTTGATGTGTACTACACAACCTTCTTCTTGTAGACGTTGTTGGGCCTCCAAGTGCAGAGGTTTGTAGGACAGTAGCAAATTTCCCTCAAGTGGATGGCCTAAGGTTTATCAATCCGTAGGAGGTGTAGGATGAAGATGGTCTCTCTAAAGCAACCCTGCAACCAAATAACAAATAGTCTCTTGTGTCCCCAACACACCCAATACAATGGTAAATTGTATAGGTGCACTAGTTCGGCGAAGAGATGGTGATACAAGTGGTATATGGATAGTAGATATAAGTTTTTGTAATCTGAAAATATAAAAACAGCAAGATAACTAATGATAAAAGTGAGCGTAAACGGCATTTCAATGCGTTGAAACAAGGCCTAGGGTTCATACTTTCACTAGTGTAAGTTCTCTCAACAATAATAACATAATTGGATCACATAACTATCCCTCAACATGCAATAAAGAGTCACTTCAAAGTCACCAATAGCGGAGAGCAAACAAAGAGATTATGGTAGGGTACGAAACCACCTCAAAGTTATTCTTTCCAATCAATCCGTTGGGCTATTCCTATAAGTGTCACAAATAGCCCTAGAGTTCGTACTAGAATAACACCTTAAGACACAAATCAACCAAAACCCTAATGTCACCTAGATACTCCAATGTCACCTCAAGTATCCGTGGGTATGATTATACGATATGCATCACACAATCTCATATTCATCTATTCAACCAACACATAGAACCTCAAAGAGTGCCCCAAAGTTTCTACCGGAGAATCACGACGAAAACGTGTGCCAACCCCTATGCATAGGTTCATGGGCGGAACCCGCAAGTTGATCACCAAAACATACATCAAGTGAATCACATGGTATCCCATTGTCACCACAGATACGCACGGCAAGACATACATCAAGTGTTCTCAAATCTTTAAAGACTCAATCGATAAGATAACTTCAAAGGGGAAACTCAATCCATTACAAGAGAGTAGAGGGGGAGGAGAAACATAAGATCCAACTATAATAGCAAAGCTCGTGATAAATCAAGATCGTATCACCTCAAGAACAAGAGAGAGAGAGAGAGAGAGAGAGAGAGAGAGATCGAACACATAGCTACTGGTACATACCCTCAGCCCCGAGGGTGGACTACTCCCTCCTCATCATGGAGAGCACCGGGATGATGAAGATGGTCACCGGAGAAGGATTCCCCCTCCGGCAGGGTGCCGAAACGGGTCTAGATTGGCTTTCGGTGGCTACGGAGGCTTCTGGCGGCGAAACTCCCGATCTATTGTGCTCTCCGATGGTTTTAGGGTACGTGGGTATATATGGGTGAAAGAGATACGTCAGGGGAGCCACGAGGGGCCCACGAGGGTGGAGGGCGCCCCCCTGCCTCGTGGCTCCCTAGTTCCTTTCCTGACGTGCACTCCAAGTTTTTTCGGTAGCTTTCCTTCCAAAAATAACTTCTCCGGTTGGTTTCATTCCGTTTCAACTCTGTTTGATATTCCTTTTATTCGAAAGACTAAAATAGGCAAAAAAAACAGCAATTCTGGGCTGGGCCTCCGATTAATAGGTTAGTCCCAAAAATAATAGAAGTGGATAATAAAGCCCAATAGTGTCCAAAACAGTAGATAATATAGCATGGAGCAATCAAAAATCATAGATACGTTGGAGACGTATTAGTTAGCAGCAGTAGCGAAGGAATCGCTCGATCGGGTTCTGTTAACAGCCATCGATCGATCGCTCGGGTTCAGTAACGCGTAGCCTGCAGTGCAATTGCTCGGGTTCAGTTAGAGCCCAACGCCTCGCTCGGGTTCATTTAGAGCCAACGCCCCGCACACACGCGCGTACGTGTACGAGAGGAACGCGCATCGCTCGGCCCCTGACCTCCCACCGTAACCGGGAACTCCCCGAAATTTTCCTCCCCCTCTCTTCTACCACGGTTTTTTCTTTCATGGACGGCCCAAAGAATGTCATGCAGCTGCGTCTCCGGCCCGCCCAGGGCGGAAAGCCCATTTTCTGTCATGATTTTTTGTCATAGAAGTAGGAGCCCACCACATCTATGATGATACCGGGTTTTGTCACAATTATTGTCATAGAAGTGTCATATGTATGACATAAATTTTTTTTGTTCAGCCCAAAATGTCATCGATGTGTCTTTTTTTGTAGTGGTGGTTCCTTAACTCATCCCTTTCAGATCTTACCCCTATGTTATCGATCACCTATTTCATTTTGTGTTTACTGATACAGAATTTAGTACACTATTTTTTGCCACCAATGACCAATCTACAAAATAAAGCAAACTACGGTATCAGCTACAAGGTACTATATGCAGTCTGATTTATTGATCATTTGACTGCTTCACAAGGGAAAAGTGCTAAATGCTAACTGCCAAGATCAATAGTAGATTAAAGGGATGGAAGGAAAAATAAGTGTCTCCAGTTTCCTTGGTGGTGTCTCAAGAGGATGACAATATTCACACCAAATTTGTTTGAACAAATGACCCAGTGGGTGGGAGTGGCTTAAATAGTTGTTGTGGGTTGGTAATTTACTTTCTGTTTTCTCCTCTCTTACCTATGATGACATTGTACTGGAGCATCACTGAAAGGCTTGCTAACCTGGTGGAAGAAACATATGTGCGCTCTCGCCTTACTTATTTTGCCACTGTACAATTCATGCTTGAACACAAGATTGTCCCATATTTGGTTGATATTTCAGTAGTTAGATATATTTGAGCAGGAAATGCACGTTCCTTCAACTGTATTATGCTTGGACACACAAGAAAATCTGTACATCATCCATCACGCGCATATGAATGGGTCGAAAAATCAAAATATGTATTACATAGAGGTGAGGTGGCGTCCGATGAATTGAGCATTGTATCGCGTGCAGGCGGTGATGCTAAATTGATCTTATGACTATTGTTATCTATGCAACTTCATGTTGTTAAGAGAAAACTGATTTCCAATAGTGAAATTCTTGAAATCAACCCGTAGCAACACACATGCATATTTACTAAGAGTTACATTATTTCTGACATTTGTCAAAATTGTATATAAGAAATATTGTGGAATGACACACAGAGCAGGTTCTATTAATTTTATCACCCGTTGCAATGCACGGGCATTTGTACTAGTAATATAATAGTGTATAAATAAGCCCATTAACATCCAAAATAGATAATATAATAGCATGGAACAATAAAAAATTATAGATATGTTGGAGACGTATCAAGCATCCCCAAGGTTAATTCCTGCTCGTCCTCGAGTAGGTAAATGATAAAAACAGAATTTTTGATGTGGAATGCTACCTAGCATAATTCTCAATGTAATTTTCTTTATTGTGGCATGAATATTCAGATCCGAAAGATTCAAGACAAAATTTTAATATTGACATAAAATAATAATACTTCAAGCATACTAACTAAGCAATCATGTCTTCTCAAAATAACATGGCAAAAGAAAGTTCATCCCTACAAAATCATATAGTTTGGTCATGCTCCATTTTCGTCACACAAGAATGCTCTCATCTTGCACAACCCCGATGACAAGCCAAGCAATTGTTTCATACTTTAGTAATCTCAAACTTTTTCAACTTTCACGCAATACATGAGCTCGAGCCATGGATATAGCACTATGGGTGGAATAGAATAATGATAGGGGGTTATGTGGAGAAGACAAAAAAAGGAGAAAGTCTCACATCGACAAGGCTAATCAACGGGCTAGGGAGATGCCCATCAATTGATGTCAATGCAAGGAGTAGGGAATGCCATGTAACGGATGCACTAGAGCTATAAATGTATGAAAGCTCAACAAAAGAAACTAAGTGGGTGTGCATCCAACTTGCTTGCACACGAAGACCTAGGGCATTTGAGGAAGCCCATTGTTGGAATATACAAGCCAAGTTCTATAATGAAAATTTCCCACTAGTATATGAAAGTGGCAAAACAAGAGACTCTCTATCATAAAGATCATGGTGCTACTTTGAAGCACAAGTGTGGAAAAAAGGATAGTAGCATTGCCCCCTTTTTTGGGCCTTTTTTGGCCTTTCTCTTTTTTTATTTGGGACAATGATCTATTCATGATGATCATCACACTTCTATCTATTCACAACTCAATGATTACAACTCGATACTAGAACAAAATATGACTCTATATGAATGCCTCCGGCGGTGTACCGGGAAGGGCAATGAATCAAGAGTGACATGTATGAAAAATTATGCATGGTGGCTTTGCCACAAATACGATGTCAACTACATGATCATGCAAACCAATATGACAATGATGAAGCATGTCATAAATGAAACGGTGGAAAGTTGCCTGGCAATATATCTCGGAATGGCTATGGAAATGCCATAATAAGTAGGTATGGTGGCTGTTTTGAGGAAGATATAAGGAGGTTTATGTGTGATAGAGCGTATCATATCACGAGGTTTGGATGCACCGGCGAAGTTTGCACCAACTCTCAAGGTGAGAAAGGGTAATGCACGGTACCGAAGAGGCTAGCAATGATGGAAGGGTGAAAGTGCGTATAATCCATGGACTCAACATTAGTCATAAAGAACTCACATACTTATTGCAAAAATCTACAAGTCATCAAAAACCAAGCACTGCGCACATGCTCCTAGGGGGATAGATTGGTAGGAAAAGACCATCGCTCATCCCCGACCGCCACTCAGAAGGAAGACAATCTAAGAACACCTCGTGTTTCAAATTTGTTACACAACGGTTACCATACGTGCATGCTACAGGACTTGCAAACTTCAACACAAGTATTTCTCAAATTCACAACTACTCAACTAGCACAACTCTAATATCACCACCTTTATATCTCAAAACAAATTATCAAGTATCAAACTTCTCATAGTATTCAATGCACTTTCTATGATAGTTTTTATTATACCCATCTTGGATGCCTATCATATTAGGACCAGTTTCATAACCAAAGCAAATTACCATGTTGTTCTAAAGTAATCTCAAAATAATATAAGTGAAGCATGAGAGATCAATAATTTCTATAAAATAAAACCACCACCATGCTCTAAAAGATATAAGTGAAGCATTAGAGCAAAATTATCTAGCTCAAAAAATATAAGTGAGGAACATAGAGTATTCTAATAAATTTCAATTCATGTGTGTCTCTCCAAAATGGTGTGTACAGAAAGGATGATTGTGGTAAACTAAAAAGCAAAGACTCAAATCATACAAGACGCTCCAAGCAAAACACATGTCATGTGGTGAATAAAAATATAGCCTCAAGTAAAGTTACCGATATAAGAAGACGAAAGAGGGGATGCCTTTCGGGGCATCCCCAAGCTTAGGATTTTGGTTGTCCTTGAATTTTACCTTGGGGTGACATGGGCATCCCCAAGCTTAGGCTCTTACCACTCCTTGTTCCATAATCCATCAAATCTTTACCGAAAACTTGAAAACTTCACAACACAAAACTTAAACATAAAATCTCATGAGCTCCGTTAGTAAAAGAAAACAAACCACCACTTAAGGTACTGTAATGAACTAATTATTTATTTATTTTGTTGTTAAACCTACTGTATTCCAACTTATCTATGGTTCATAACCTCCGAAACTAGCCATATATTCATCAAAATAAGCAAACAACACACGAAAAACAGAATCTGTCAAAAACAGAACAGTCTGTAGTAATCTGTAGGTTTTGAATACTTCTTTAAGCCCAAAAATTCTTAAATAAATTTCTGGACATGAGGAATTTATCTATTAATCATTTTCAAAAAGAATCAACTTAATCGCACTCTCCAGTAAAAAATTGCAGCAAATCTCGTGAGCGCTAAAGTTTCTGTTTTTCTTACAGCAAGATCGCAAAGACTTTCCCCAAGTCTTCCCAAAGGTTGTACTTGGAAGAAACACTAATTAAAAGCATAAAACCACATCTTAACAGAGGCTAGATGAATTATTTATTACTAAACAGAACCAAAAAGCGAGGAACAAAAATAAAATTGGGTTGCCTCCCAACAAGCGCTATCGTTTAACGCCCCTAGCTAGGTATAAAAGCAAGAATAGATCTAGGTATTACTATGATAATGATAAGGTTAATCGCAAAAACTCATCTCATACTCCCTACGTTGAGAAGCAATCTTTCTTTGTGGCAAGCAAAAATAATCGGAAGTGCTAAATTTAATGGGACAAAAGTCCCCAAGATCAAGCTCGGGAGGTATTGGTTCCTCCTTTGGCCCCTCATATTGCACAACCAATTCATCATTATAAGCATTCTTTTGGAAAAAAGTCATGAGCCTTTGTTCAAGGGAAAAACCTAACCCATTATTCTGGATAGAAAAATTATCATTAAGTTCAGAGATCCTGTTAACAAGAACATCGGTAGGAACCTTTTTTCTAAGGTTTTCATTAAAAGCAACATGATCTAAAGATCATAAACGCATAATGTCTTCTTGATAAAAAAGGATTGCTACTATGGGAGGACGGCCGACATCCACCCTATGATGCACAAAAATTTCATTGGCCTCTTTTATTATAAATCTGAACTCATGAGCTAAAAAGATGGTCGCTGCTCGCTTAACAGAAGAATGCTCAATATTAGAAAATTCTAGGAAAATCCTTTGTATGGAAGGATGCATATGTAAAAATTGTCTTTCAAGTTCCACTATGAGCAAAGATATAGCATCCGTGAGACTACTATTTTTATGAAGAATAGACCCGCTCATGGTGGGTAAAGCACTGACACAAGTAACGAAATCTTGAATAACTCCCTTCCCAATAATATTACCACTACCAATCCAAATCTTTTTAGTGTGTAAAATAGTAGGATTTTCAAGAGGATCATCAATACCATCAAAGTTTTCCATATTATTATCCTTATCAACGATAACCTCCCCAGTTTCAGACATGATGGCAACAAATTGCAAAAAGAACAAGCACACCGAAGGCAAGAAGGAAAAAGAGGGCGAATAAAACGGCAAGGGTGAAGTGGGGGAGAGGAAAACGAGAGGCAAATGGCAAATAATGTAATGCGAGGGATAAGAGTTTGTGATGGGTACTTGGTATGTCTTGATTTGTGCGTAGATCTCCCCGGCAACGACGCCAGAAATCCTTCTTGCTACCTCTTGAGCACTGCATTGGTTTTCCCTTGAAGAGGAAAGGGTGATGCAGCAAAGTAGCGTAAGTATTTCCCTCAGTTTTTGAGAACCAAGGTATCAATCTAGTAGGAGACTACACGCAAGTCCCTCTTACCTACACAAACAAATAAGAACCTCGCAACCAACATGATAAAGGATAGACCCCGGGGTAAATCCCTTCACGGTCACTTACAAGAGTGAGATCTGATAGAGATAATAATAATAATAAGATAAATAGTTTTGGTATTTTTATGATATAGATTGAATTAAAAGATTGCAAAGTAAAATAGATTGGAAACTTATATGATAAAAGATAGACCCCGGGGCCATAGGTTTCACTAGTGGCTTCTCTCAAGATAGCATAAGTATTACGGTGGGTGAACAAATTACTGTCGAGTAATTGATAGAAAAGTGCATAATTATGAGAATATCTAGGCATGATAATGTATATAGGCATCACATCCGCGACAAGTAGACCGAAACGATTCTGTATCTACTACTATTACTCCACACATCGACCTCTTTCTAGCATGCATCTAGAGTATCAAGTTCATAAGAACAGAGTAATGCATTAGTCAAGATGACATGATGTAGAGGGATAAACTCAAGAAATATGTTATAAACGCCATCTTTTTATCCTCGATGGCAAAAAATACAATATGTGCCTTGCTGACCCTACTATCACTGGGAAAGGACACCGCAAGATTGAACCCAAAGCTAAGCACTTCTCCCATTGCAAGAAAGATCAATCTAGTAGGCCAAACCAAATTGATAATTCAAAGAGACTTGCAAAGATAACCAATCATACATAAAAGATTTCAGAGAAGAATCAAATATTGTTCATAGATAAACTTGATCATAAACCCGCAATTCATCGGATCTCGACAAACACACCGCAAAAAGAGTTACATCAAATAGATCTCCAAGAAGATCGAGGAGAACATTGTATTGAGATCCAAAGAGAGAGAAGAAGCCATCTAGCTAATAACTATGGACCCAAAGGTCTGAGGTAAACTACTCACACATCATCGGAGGGGCCATGGAGTTGATGTAGAGGCCCTCTGTGATCGATTCCCCCTCCGGCAGAGCTTCGAAAAGGCCCCAAGATGGGATCTCTTGGGAACAGAAGGTTGAGGCAGTGGAAACAGGGTTTCGTGGTGCTCCTGGATGTTTTTGGGGTATATGAATATATAGGAGGAAGAAGTAGGTCGGTGGAGCCATGAGGGGCCCATGAGGGGGAGGGCGCGCCAGGGGGGTAGGCACGCCCTGCTGCCTCGTGGCCTCCTTGTTGGTTGCTTGACGTCCACTCCGAGTCCCCTGGATCACGTTTGTTCCAAAATTAACTCTCCCGAAGGTTTTATTCCGTTTGGATTCCGTTTGATATTCCTTTTCTGCGAAACACTAAAATAGGCAAAAAAAACAGCAATTTGGACTGGGCCTTGGGTTAGTAGGTTAGTCCCAAGAATAATATAAAAGTGTATAAATAAGCCCATTAACATCCAAACCAGATAATATAATAGCATGGAACAATCAAAAATTATAGATACGTTGGAGATGTATCAGTTCTGTTAACCACTCACATGATGCCACGTGTCTTCGTTTTAATGGTTGTAGGAGGTGCCGTGTGGACAGCTGCTTGACCTTGACTGAATGGGAGGCGTGCGAGCGCAGTCCGGTGCGCAAGCTGACGAAGAGGTGTGCAAGCTGTCCTCCAATGTGCAGGCTCACCGAGAAGCATGCGAGCTTTACGCTGCGCAGGCTCACTAGGAAGCGAGCCCTTTGACTTCCATGGCCGCCCGCCTTCCTCTCCATTAATGGCGCCCAAGTCACTGTTTAATACGGGCGGCCTTACTGTTCGCCTCCCATCCCCCCCCAGAGCTCCACCGCCATGGCGCAAAATGATCATCTGCCACTAGTCTTCAAGTTTGGTGAAGTCGACTCCGAGCCGGAGGAGATAGAAAATAAGGAGGAATGGGGCCTCATGGGTATGGCCCAGAACGAGCTGGCCACGGCAGTTGCTGCCCCCGTTCCTGTCCCAGCTCCCATCCACGCGCCCACGCCAGCAACGATCCCCGTAGCATTGACGGGCTGGTCGCCGAGGACTATCACTGAGCTAGAAGCCGCGGGCGTCAGCGAGTCTCCGCGGACCCGCGCGAGCTTGTGTACATGCCAGCGCCAGCGCCCGTGCCCGTGCCCGTGCGCGCCCCTCCACCCACCACGCCGCCAGCCCCCATGTGTTTGGCTGCATCCACCGCACCCGTGCGCACCCCTCCACCCACCGCGGCGCTAGTCCCCGTGTGTTTGGCTGCACCCGCTGTGCCCTTGCGCCCCCCTCAGCGGCATGGGATGCTGCTGTCGACCGCTACCTCTCCGCGACGCCAGTTGCCATCCTCCCGCCCCGCCCGTCGATCGCGCCATGACATGATGTTTGATTTACAAGTGAAGAACATTTTGTGCTGCCTTGAAAACTTCAACTACGACGTCCCGGAGGACGACAACGACGGCACGGCACGCCGCCTCCGCCGCCGCCGGAAATAGTTTTTTTGGGGTTTAATACTGTATCTCGAATTCTTGATCATATGAATATAAATTTGTAGTGTGATTGAATGAAAGATATGGTTTGAACGAACTTGCGTTTTTCTCTCTTAATGTACAAACTTATCAAACGATTTTCTTTTGAAAAAAACGTCAACAGTTTTTAAATATAAAACACTCATCACAAACGTTTTAGTTAGAACACCCGTATGCAAACCAACAGCTTCCCCAGGAAGCCAAGGGAAAATGTGTCGAGCAGGATTTCTACATCCCTTCAACGCAAATTTTTGTTTTGCATGACCCGGGTGCAACCACGTACAAACAATTGGGTAAGATTTGCATATCTATCATTTTGGGTATGTTGCCATTTCTCAAACTGGAAAGATTGATATTTGTTTATCTAGTAACATTGCCATTTGTCAACCTTGTAACACTGCGATTTGTCAAAATATGCAGCTACAAATCACTAGCACTATCTAATTTTTGCAACTAAAATCGCTAGCACTATTCATATGGACACCACTAGCAGGCGTGAGTTCATGGACGCATATCCAAATGTACCATTGATTACATACAACAAGTCATCAACCCACAACGACAATGAGGATACATGTTGGATTATAGGTCATTTCCAACAAAACATTCTAGTAAAGTTTTTCTCACACAACAAATAACAAAGCGATGAAATGAACTTCAGCTCAACCACTCGTCGGCATTGGAAACGCTTGCTTTGAACCAAAAGTGATTCTCTGGGAAGGGCCGGCTACTGTCAATCTCGAGACCAACGCATGACTGATCATCCAGGCTAAAGCGGCCTACTATATCACGACCAGGGTAGGGAACCACCGCAATGTCCGAGGTATAGATACAATTGCTTCTCATAAATGGTAGTAACATTGTGTCAATAGCAGCTGGATCGCCTTCCACCATCATTGGATAGTTTTGTCCAAGGAAGAGCGAGTTTCCTCCAAGACTTTCAATACTGAACCAGGGAGAAGGTGTTGGTGCTAGTACACCAGTATCCATCCTGAATACCCTACAATGGATGTTGGAATAGGTCTGGAGAGTGCGACCATATGAGACAACACATGCTTCCTTAGTAACATCAGCAGTGCCCCGTATACAGACAAGAAGAGGTGATCCATCGGAATAAGTTGCCAGGCGCCACTGAGTATATGGGGCCTGCTCGTCCTCATGCTCGTGAATAAAATTTTCAAGTATAGGTAGTGGAATGTCCACATGACCTTGGAAACACAAGAAGGTTAATTAGTAAAGGGAAACTAGCTAACCCGCATGCATGCGGATGAAACAATTATAATTACGGCGGAAGACAAACATACTGAAATCATGAGGATTCCATGCAAAAATAGTGCCACGAGTGGTGGCAGCAAACACAAGATCCTCGTATTGAATTGCATCACAGTACTCATCCATGTATAGAAACTGATTTTTGAGCAATATCCATCGAGGCGTGGAAGTAAGGAAGGCAACAAGCTTGTCGAAGATAGCAACAATTTCATAGTTCGTGTAATCCCAAGAGCGGTTGGGAACTCGACAAATTGCTATCTTTCGTAGACGATAGTTACCATGATCGTATTTGAACTCACATAGACCATCTGTGTGCTCATCCTCTGGGCAGTCTGAGATTTTTGGAAGTGGAACCCTGTGACGAGTGTACACATTCACAACTTCCCACTCGCAGTTGTACCCAATATAAACAACCCAATCTCCATTTGCGCATGTCCAAGCCTTTCCCTCAAGCGATGGCATCTTAACATCATACGTATCATTATCAAGCGGCATCAACTTACACAAGGTGAGGCTTCCCTCGTCCCTGTGCCAGTCAGTAGGGTCACGGCGAAGAAGATAGGGGAGATCAAACCACTCCTGGACCCTTGGGTTCCTTGTAATGATGTTATTAGTTGAGTCGAGAATGGTCTTGAACGAACCTGCCATGCTAGCCGAGGTGATGACGTCGCACCGATCAATGAGTTCCTCCACCGTGTCATCATTCAGATCGGGGCAAGAATAACGGGGTCGTTTCTGGCTTGTTCCCTCCATGGAGAAGACGATCAAACACTGGCAGAAGGAAGGGTGAAGGCAAATGGAGGAGGGAGGAAGAGCTAGCATGCGACAACAGTTCCAAATCGAGAGGTAAAGGTGAAGAGTCGGTGGACGGTTGCCACGGTACACAAAGAGGCGCCTGGGGAGTGAATGGTTGCCACAGAGGTCACACACTAACGACAAGGGTCGAGTGAACCGCATGCAATCCCATCGCACAACACACACGTCTTGTTAAGTTGAACCATTTCTGTACTCTTGTGTCAACGCAAACAGTTCATCCGAGTGAACCGCATGCCGTATATCCTACACACCTTGATCTGTCTGACCGTTTCTTTTGTGTTGCCTAATCACAAACAGTTCATCTGAGTGAACCATATGCTCTATATCGCACACACCTTCATCCGGCTGCCCGTTTCTTTTGTGTTTCCTAATCACAAACAGTTCATCCGAGTGAACCATATGCTGTGTATCACACACGCCTTCATCTGACTGCCTATTTCTTTTGTTCCTCCTCATCACAAACATTTAATTGAACTGAACTATATGCCCTTCATCGCACACGCAACTAAAACCTGAACCGTGTTTGATGCATCCGTCATCGCAAACGTTTTATACGTTTCTGACGGTTTTCATACATCACCGTTTGCGATTATGGCATCACACATAGTTTCTTGAAGGGTCTCTGATCGAAGTGTCGTGTTAGCAGCATCCTGCAGTAGTGTTAGAGGCAACAGTGGCGGGAAGGACATAGTCCATGCCACAGCCAAAAGCCTCAAGCCTCTGACCAACTATATATATATATAGAGAGAGAGAGGGTGGCACTATTCTATTGTAATCCTGGGATTAGAATAACTATTTGGATCATGGGGCCTATATAGGATCAGCGGAGGTGTTCCCGAACTCACAAAAAGGAAAAAATAAACCCCACCCCTGAACCCCACGTTCCCCACCTCTCCCTCTCTCTCTCTCCCTGATCCCTGCCGTCGCCATCCCCGCCCCCGCATCGCCATCTACCTCAATCCACCCCGCACGTCGGTGCCGCCATGACCCTCGCACCTCCCCACGTGCCACCGCCGCTCCACTCCGCCTCACTAGCTACCTACCTCTCCCCCACCCGAGTCCGGCTTCCTACCGCCGCCACACGGATCTAGCCACCGCACAAGATCCCGCCGCCGCGTTCGTTGCTTGCTGGGCCCGACGATGCGTCGGAAGCTGACCCGTCCGTGATCCCTGGCCAACGAGGCGCGATGACGACTAAAAGTGCATTATATCGACTAGAGAGGGTGAATAGGCAATTTTTTACAAATTCGTCACTGAGGAATTTCAAGTTGAGGAAATTCCTAAGCAACGAACTACTTAGCAGCAGAATAAGTACTCAGGTGCAAGAGTAACAGAGCAGTAACACAGTCATCATGCTGAAATGAAAACAAGCATGGAGTACAAGTAGCATGTAAACAAGATAAGCAGGCTGAAGAAAAAGTGACTGAAGAATTTGGATTGAGGAAACTGAGAAAGTCTTCAGTCAAATTCTTCAAACAGTAATAGACAAGTTCATTAATACATGAATGAGGAAATGAAAGGGTTGAGGAAATAGAACTAGTAGCTTGGTGAAGACGATGATTTGGTAGACCAGTGCCAACTGCTATGACAGTTGTACGTCTGGTTGGAGCGGCTAGGTAT
This sequence comes from Triticum aestivum, assembly GCF_018294505.1. Lineage (NCBI taxonomy): Eukaryota > Viridiplantae > Streptophyta > Magnoliopsida > Poales > Poaceae > Triticum > Triticum aestivum. The sequence continues at coordinate 130,914,756 of NC_057809.1, read as the reverse complement.
TTAAACCTGAGGACACAGAGTCCCGGACACACAGTCCTCACCGTATTCTCCTTGAGCTAAGGTCACACAGACCTCGCCCAATCACCCGTGGTAAGTCTTCAGGTGACTTCCAAACCTTCACAGACTCGGTCACTCGGCGATCCATAATTTCCTCTTGGATTCTCTAGACCATGACACCTAACCATCTAGAGGATACACAGTCCTCAAAGGTAACAATCGTCGGTTCCGCACAGGAACAATCTCTTCAGTGATGCTCAATCACTTTAGGTTTGTAGGTGTTTGGGTTTGGGTTTTTCCTCACTTGATGATTTCCGCTCAAAGTCCTCGGAGGATGGGATGCTCTCAATGACAAGTGTCAGTTTCTCTTGGAGCAGCTATAAGGGCATCTAGTTCCCCTTAGTGATTTTGGTGTATTGAAGACTTATAGGTTAAGGGACTAATGTGTTTGTGAGTGTACACAGGTCTATAAGTCTTTGAGGAGTTTGATATTTACAAAGAAAGTCAACCCCTAAAAATGAATGTCTTGAACTAAAGACTTTGACTTTCTGAAGACTTTGAAAGTGAAGAAATTGGTGTAATCCTAAAGACTTGATATTCATGCGAGGAATATGAAGCTCGAAGACTTTTGCTTTCGTAGTTTTGTTTTTCTCTTCTTGAGTCATAGGAATCACCGTACTGTTAAAGGGGGTCGAGGTAAAACCAAGGAAAAGTTTCCAAGTGATGCTCATCTCAAAATCCTACACCTACCAATCCTTTCGAGTGAAGCCATTGGAAATCTCATACAGTTCAGTCAACTTATTCAGTGACAGAGACGAAGATCTTCTGGTCTTTGAGGAATCTATTCAGACTGAGGAGTTAGGAATTCGCCAGTGCGGATTGCCTACAAGTGAGGAACATGATAGCCCTGAGGAATTTGATAGCCAAATTTCCGACCGTTGCTGTGCTATGCGCCAGCTGTCCCAAAATATCTTACCCACCTAACGGTCATATCATTGAAGGGCATTTATGTCTTATCATGTCGGGCTGCTCCCTATGCTATAAATAGCCGCCCCCTACAACCACTAGCTGGTTGTCTGCTCCACGAGAAACTGACACTTGTCATTGAGAGCATCCCATCTTCCGAGGACTTTGAGCAAAAATCATCAAGTGAGGAAAAACCCAAAACCCCAAACCAAGCAACTACAAACCCAAAGTGATAGAGCATCCCTGAAGAGATTGTTCCTATGTGGAACTGGCGCTTGTTACCTTTGAAGACTGTGCATCTCCCAGACGGTTAGGCGTCATGGTCTAGAGCATCCAAGAGGAAATTGTGGATCGCCGAGTGACCAAGTTTGTGAAGGTTTGGAAGTCACCTGAAGACTTACCACGAGTGATTGGGCAAGGTCTTTGTGACCTTAGCTCGAGGAGAATACAGTGAAGACTGTGTGTCCTGAGGTTTAAATACCTAGCCACTCCAACCAGACGTACGACTGTCACAAAAGATGGAACTAGTCTACCAAATCATTGTCTACACCGAGCTAACTGGTTCTATTTCCTCAACCCTTTCATTTCCTCATTACTGTGATGTTGTTCTTGATCGTTACTGTTTGAAGACCTTGACTGAAGACTTTCTCAATGTGATGCCCGGATAGTTAAGCTAGAGTAAACCCTTGCTAATCATTGCCAGGTCATCATAATTAAACTTCTGCTAAACCTCACTTGCTTCAAACTGAGATCAAATTCAAATTCAAATAACAAGTCAAAATTATAATTTCATAAAACAATGAATTAAAAATGTTCAAAAGGTTGTAAATATTCACTAACAAATAAACAAACATCAAACAACATTTTGGGAATGTTTATATGCCTCTAAGTTAATTAAAACAGGACAAAAACATTTAATTTAACCTTTTAAAAATAAACAAATACTTATGCTATTCAAATATATTTGAAACGTCTTGTGCTAGGTCATTACATGGTCTAATATTTATGTCCTAAGTTTCATAAGCAACTAAATATATTTGCTATACAATCTAAATATAAAATAGTGAAAGAAAGAAATAACAGAAAAAGAGAAAGAACAAAAACAGAAAAACAAAAATAACAAAAAAAATGAATAGGATGTCTCCCACCACCCCCTTAACCCTAGCCACCCACCACCTCCGGCGATCTCCACATCCCACCATGGGAATTGCCATATGATCGGCTCATCTTCTCTGGCGTCTCTCACCGTGCCCCCTGGTTATTCTCTTCCTCATGGCAGTCCATGTTGCGCTCTCTCTGGGGTTGGACTTTTCCCCGGGGATGAAGTTGTCTCAAGAGATCCATCGCACCTTCCATATATCGGTGCACCCCACGAAGGATACGAGCCACTTTACCATGGTGGTCTCGTTTGCAAGGCATTCATTCCATTTGGACGTGGACAATGTTGGTCTTGCACTTGAATCTGCTATTGGCGGCTATTGTTCTCATCTTAAGGTATCTTATCTTAATATTGGAGTTTTTTCGTTCAATGTGTCATGCAAAGATGTAGGGTTCTTCATCTTGCATCAGAGAAGTTTTGTTTGTCCCCAATTCAAATGCTTCTTTCATCTTTGGGGCCATGGTGGTCCTGATTGGGAAAAGGAGTTTAGGCTTTGGCAATCAGAATGCAACCAAGAGTGGACGTTAGTTAGTCCTTCCAAGAGGAGAGCACGCCTTGGTCTGGAGGCAATGCAAAATGCTCTGACTAAGTCTTCTCTATGTTCTCGTTCCTCTGGTTCGATCTCTCATAATCATGTCAAGTTTGCCACGTTCATGAAATACCCCGTCCGGAAGGGTTATAATTATGGGCCAACGGCTACGGAGGTGGCCACCGTCCGAGAGGCAGGGTATGAAGTCTCTGAACAGGAGGTTTCTCCATCTCAGGTGCCGGCATCTTCGCCAGCGGCGACCCCCTTGATTCAATTTGGTTCGTTACCGCCTTCTCCGTAGGGTGTATCTCATGCATGCAACGCCTCCGGATTTTCTGGAAGATTGTTGTTCCCTGCAATAGAAATTTTAGATTCATCTCCATCAGCTGCAGATGTGGCCTTGAGCACTGGTGCATGCTCCGGCCCACCTCTGGTTTTGGGCCCTGACACAACCTTGGGCTCTTAAGCTCAGCCCATATGTCTCTCTGATAATGAGGGAGGCAGCCGACCTTCGCCGGCGATTCGGTTTCCCTCCCCAAAAGAAATAGTCAGTGATTTACAAAGTTTTGACGAGATGATTGAGAATATTGCTGCTAGCTACTGGGACTGTCAGAATTGTTTGGGTATGCGCCACCTGTCAGAGACCTGCATTAATCCGGTGCATTGTAGAAATTGTTTTCGGTCCGGTCACAGTAAAAAAGATTGCACCGACCAACCTCCTGACACATCCCTTTGGGTGCCTAAAGTCCCATCGCCCAGTTTTGGAAGTCGAGCAAACAAGGAAAACTCTGCTTCTTTTGCCTCTTCGGTTTCCCAAGACCAAACAACTCCCGAGCAGAAAACCCCAGACCCTGCATCCCCATTGCCGCCGTCCTCCCCTTTGCCGCAGCCATTGCCAAACCCCCAAGCTTCTTCACGCTCGGATCTCCACCCGCCACCCCCAATGGCGGTCTATGAGATTGATCCGTTTCGGTTCATCCCCGCCGGCTTCGACATTGTGGATGGTGGCGTTGATCGCCTGCCGCGCACCTTCTACACTCCGGTGACCCCTCCGCCCCGAGCGCACGAGCAGTTTATGGTGGCCATCGTCGAGCCCGTTCCACCACCTGAGCTCATCGGCGTCCGTCGACAGCAAGTGCTCAACTTCCTGGTAGAGACTATGCACATCCCCATTCTATTTTCTCAAACATGGTTTCAAGGTGTTGTATTATTTGAGATTTCAGACCTTGTAGTCCGTGCTTCTTTTACGATGCATCCACCATTTCCTCTGGGTCTGGATGAGGAGGGCAATGAGTTCTTTGTTAGATTCATACCGCATAATCAAGGGGAGGGCTTCAGAGCTTTGCATGGTCATCGACAAGGGTGGTTAATGTTTATTGGAATCCCTCTGGACTATCGCAACACACAGTGCATTGCAGATATGGTTAGTTCTTTTGGTCAATTCCATTATTGGAATAGTACGGACACACGCAAGGTCAGGTCTCTAGTTCGAGCCTCTTTTCCTGACAACGCTCTAGTTCCGCGTTCAGTTGTGTTTCGTGAGTTTGCTAATTGGGGAGGGACAGTCGTTTCTTGGACAGCGGGTTGTTATATTCTCGATGGAGACTTTGTAGAAGCTATGATACCTGCAGATGAGGATCCCATGCCCTTGGATGGAAATCCACATCCTATGCCAGGGGCAAATCCTCCACCACAACCTTTCTGGGCAATGCCTCCTTACCCTACCCTGGGATGGAATGTTGTGCCCCTGGACACGATCAAGGGCACCATGAGGCTGATAATGCTTGGGTGCAGAACATGAACAATGATGCTGGTTGGGGGCCTTGGGAAGGACCGGCTCAGCAGGCAGAACCTGCTCCTGTACAAGACCCAATCACATAGGATCAGAACTCCATGATTCTGAACCCCTCTTTGGACTCGGATGGTGACGATGACATGGAAGAGGTGCAGCAGCCTATGGTAAATATTCACCCAGTTGGTCCCTTGGACCCGATTAACTTGGGGATTGTCCGTGTCTTCTATGGACCCGTCCTCCCACCGGCTATGATATGGGGACGCTCCTTCAAGTCTCTGCTGCCTAAGTTTGCAATCTGCAATGTTCCATGTTCGCTGCCCCGAATCTGTTTGCCACCGATGCCTGTCAAGTTTGACTCTGACTTGGAGCAGCGATGGTTGTCTGCGGTTAACAAACGCTCTTCTGTGGTAATCCAAGAGCTCAATGATGATATACGCTGCCTGGACTCACAACTTATAGGACATACACAAGATATGCCAGAGCAGAGTTCTGAACCACAAATGCAGAATGAGTTTCAGTTTACCTCTGTCATAGCATCACCTTTGGGGAAGAGGCCGCGGGAACCTCGTCTGAAGCGTACAGTCACAATGGTTGAGGAGAGCCTAGAATTTTCAGTCCGACAGATGACTCGCAGCTGCGCTAAGAGAACTGGCATGAAGCCAACTTCTGCAATCTCCATCAAGCCAACGCCTCTACGACGCCCCAAGGCCAAGAAGCTGAAGTTTGACTCTGCCCCATGTCAGGATAGCACTTTACCGCCACCAACACCTATCTCTACCTTGTAGGCAGTCGGCGAGGCCCTTGGCATCGCTCCGGAAGACTTGACGGTGGAAAAGCTTACGGCTTCTCCTAAACCTAATCCACAACCAGATAGTTCCAATGATGAGTGAACTTTACTATGCAGTTCTGGGGCATCTGATCTGTTGGGTCTTTTGTTGCTTTGCTTTATTTCCGCTCTGTATGCCTGAACCTCTGAACTTTTATGATCCTGCTGCCAGTAACTTTGCTGAAACTTGTACTGTGTTGTTAAGCGGCACAGTTGGTTACTTTCAGTTAATTTGGTTGTCTATGGGGACTACAACGTTTCGTAATTGGTCGGTCCTGTGCTGGAATGTGCGCGGTTTGAATTCACTGGCTAGGCAGCATGATGTGCGAGCCAAAATTGAAGAGAGTCACTGCTCCATTATTTGTTTGCAGGAGACTAAATGTGATATATCGGTATTTGCATGATTAGGTCTTTCTGCCCTCGACGCTTTGATCAGTTTGCTTTTTCTCCCTCGGTGGGTGCTTCGGGTGGTATTCTGATCATTTGGAACTCCTCAGTTTTTGAAGGCCAGCTGCTGGAAACACAACGGTACAGTGTGGTTGTTTCTTTTAAGTCTGTTCATAGCTCTGAAAAATGGACAATGGTTTCAGTATATGGGCCTTCCGAGGGCCAACCTCGAGATGATTTTGTCAGCTGGCTATATCACCTCTCTATCCCTTCTGATGAACACTGGTTGCTACTCGGGGATTTTAACTTCATTCGCTCTTTGGATAACAGAAACCAACCTGGAGGTGATATAAATGATATTTTTCTCTTTAATGAGGTAATAGGACATCTTGATCTTTTGGAATTGCCAATTAAGGGGAGGAGTTTCACCTGGTCCAACATGCAGCAAACACCCCTTCTTGAGCAGCTTGACTGGTTCTTTACCACATCGGACTGGATTTCGCATTATCCTAACATGGTGGTCTTTCCGTTAGCCAAAACTGTGTCGGATCATGTGCCTTGTGTCGTGTCCATTGACACAAATATTCCTAAGTCCAAGGTTTTTAGATTCGAAAACTTTTGGGTGGACATGCCAGGCTTCATGGACTGCGTGCGTAATTCTTGGGAGGCTCCGGTTTTTGCTGATCTTTCTGCTTCGGCCGTGTTAACTAGGAAATTTAAACGGCTGAGATCGGATTTGAGAGCTTGGAGTAAGAAACTATCTTACCTCAAGAAGCTCACGATGGACTGCAACAAGGTTATCATCTTTTTTGATCAGTTGGAGGAGGTTAGACCTCTGTTTAGAACGGAGTTTAATTTCAGGAAAATAGTCAAGCTGCATTATGAGCGTTTGCTGAAGCTTCATTATATCTATTGGAAACAGAGGTGCACCATCAGATACATTAAGGTGGGTGAAGAGAATTCGAAATTCTTCCATGCTATGGCATCGGAACGCATGCGAAGGAACTCTATAGCCAGCTTGAAAACTGCGGGAATGGTTGATCCGGTTTCGGACCATGAACAAATGGCGGGAATCCTGTGGGCTTCTTTCAAAAACAGAATGGGCCAGGCCCAAGGGATATCTATGGGCTTTGACCTAGCAAATCTCATCCAGCCCATCCAGGCTCTGGAGGAACTGTCTCAACCTTTCTCTGATGATGAAATAAGGAAGGTTCTGAAAGAGTTGCCCCCTGATAGAGCACCTGGCCCAGATGGATTCAATGGCCTATTTGTTAAATGCTGCTGGCCGATAATTGAGCAGGATTTTCGACGTCTTATCAAGGACTTCTATGAAGGAAAATTATCTCTTGAGAATATTAATGGCTCTCTCATTACTCTCATACCCAAGATGCTCTCTCCTGAGGGGCCGGATGATTTTCGGCCTATTTCTTTGACTAACCCTTGCTTGAAATTTCTTACTAAACTGTTAGCAAACAGGCTGCAAAAAGTGATCCTTCGTTGTATCCATAAAAATCAATATGGGTTCTTGAATAGTAGATCAATCCAGGACTACTTAGCTTGGGCCTTTGAATACATCCACCAGTGCAAACAGTCAAAGAGACCCATCATAATTCTCAAGTTAGATTTTGCAAAAGCATTTGACACTATGGAGCATGAGGTTGTGTTGCAGATGCTTAAACACAAGGGGTTCGATGACAAATGGATAAGCTGGGTCAAAGAAATTCTATCTACAGGATCTTCCTCTGTTTTGCTTAATGGCATACCAGGCAAGCAGTTTCAGTGCAAGTGTGGTGTCAGACAGGGTGATCCTCAATCACCTCTGCTATTTGTAATTGCTGCCGACCTCCTACAGTCAGTGGTCAATCAGATGTTCTCGCATGGAACCCTAACTCTCCCAATTCCTTCACATGACTAGGATTTCCCTATAATCTAGTATGCTGATGACACTGTCATCTTTTTGACTGCCAAAGATGAGGAGTTGCTGGCTCTCAAAAATATGTTGCTGACTTTTCAACAGTCCACTGGGCTTCGAGTTAACTTTGCAAAGTCCTCCATGATTGCTTTAAATATTGATGATGTGGAAGCTGCCAGGCTAGCTGCCTTGCTTCGATGTAAACTTGGACAACTGCCGTTTACTTATCTGGGTCTGCCACTTGGTACTACTAGGCCCAGAATTGTGGATTTTATGCCTTTAGTTGATGCCTTGGAGAGGAGACTGACAGCTAGTTCCTCCATGCTAAACCAAGGCTCCAGGTTGCAGCTATTAACCTCATTTTTGACTTCCATGCCCATATATTTACTCTGCAGTCTACAGCTCCCAACTGGTATCATTAAGCAACTTGACAGGATCTTCAGGGAGTGTTTGTGGAGAGGAAATAGTGATGCACCAAAGCAATCTCTGGCTGCAAGGGATCTGGTCTGTAGGCCTAAGGACAAAGGAGGACTTGGAGTGATTAACTTGCATCTCCAAAATAAGGGCCTCCTACTGAAGCATCTTCACAAATTCTTCAATAAGGCAGAAATCCCATGGGTTACTTTAATCTGGAATAGCTACTATGATGATGGAGTTCCACATGCTACAGTCCCAGTTGGGTCATTTTGGTGGAGGGATATACTCAAGCTCTCTGATGCATATACTGCAATCTCAATAGTTCACATCAACAGGGGAGACTCTGCCCTTTTCTAGTCTGATGTTTGGGTAATTGGTGGCTCTTCAAGACCTCTATGTTGGAGGTTACCTAGGCTTTTCTCCTTTGTTATTAATGAAAAACTCTCTGTGAATGAATCCCTCATCTCTCAGGACCTATACTCAATGTTCTTCTTGCCTTTGTCACATGAGGCTGCTCTGGAGCTGCAAGTTTTGGAAGCTTGGATACTGGACTTACATAGAGACATCACTCTGCCAGATGTTTGGCTATGGCCTGGAAAATCTGGTGAATATTCTGCCAAGAGTTTTTACACTCTTATGCATTCTCATTTGCCAACCATATTGCCATGTAAGTGGTTGTGGGATAGCAAGTGCACCATGAAGATCAAAGTCTTTGGTTGGTTGATGTTTTTTGATAGACTCAATACCAAGGACTTATTAATTCGTAGGCACTGGAGATCACCTATGGATGACAATCTCTGTGTTATCTGCAATGAGCTAGTCTATGAGGATAGGTTGCACTTGTTTTTTTATTTTTTTTTCAGTCGCAGAGTATGGAATTATGTTTCCATTGACTGGTCCAGGGGCTCTGAAATTCGGCAATGTATTCAGCATGCAAGATCAAGGTTTAAGAATCCCTTCTTCTTTGAAGTTATGCTCACTGCAGCTTGGAATATATGGATCCTCAGGAATGGAAGGACTTTCAGAGGAGAAAATGCAACTTTTGCTGCTTGGAGATGTAATTTTGTACATGATCTTACTCTTCTAGCTCATAGAATGAGAGTAAATATTAGAGACAAGTTGTATGCTTGGATTAACTCCCTCACTTAGCTATAGGTAGGTAGGTAGTTAGATTCTGTTTTTCTTCCTTTTATTTCTTGCTTTCTTCTCTAGCTTGTACGTTGTTACTTCTTTATTTAATAAAGGGCTGTGGAGCTTTGCTCTACAGTAAATATTCACAAAAAAATGAAAAAAATGAAAAGCCCCCCTGGCCAACTGGGCCAGACGGCCTAGCTAACCAACCCACCTGGCCCAACCAGCCGGCCCACCCCGCTTGCCTTATCCACTCCACACCACAAAACCCTAACTGCTACCCCCCACTCCCCTCGATGACCACTCCCCTCGCTCCCTTTCCCCCCATCTAGATCGGAGTAATCGCGCCCCCGACCCTGTCGACGCCGATGCCGCGCGCCACCCTCCGCACCTCACCGGCGCCCTGGTGCCTACGGCCACCTTGCCGGACCTCCCTCGCCGGATCGCTCCATCTCAACCACGCCTTCCCGCCGGACTTCCTTCCCACCATCGACGCCTCGTCCCCGTCCTCCTCCCCGCGCCCCACCGCCCGTGCCCTACAACCCTCGTGAGGCCCCCCTCCTTTTCCTCTTCCCTGCACCACCGCGCACCCGCGATCGTACTCCGCCACACCCCGTCCCCGTTCGCGTGCGCCGTCCGCCCCCACCTCTGCTCCCACACCCCGCCGTGGCCATCGCACGCGCGCCTGCGTCGGCCAAGCCCTGCCTTGCCCCCCCCCCCCCGTCGTGCCCACTGCTGCCGTGCCCCGCTCGCTCGCCCGCGCTGCACCCCTGCTCGCGGTGCGTGCCCCGCCGGCCATGCCCGCTCGCTGCTTGCTGCCTCGCCGTCGTGCCACGCTCGTCGCTACCGACCGCCCCAGGCGACCCCCGACAGCGCCGCCCCACGCCTCGCCTTGCCTGCCGATGGCCGCCACGGCTCGTCTCGCCGGCGTGCATGCCCTGCAGCTCCCGCGCCCGGCGCTGTTTTCGCCGTCGCCGGCCACCGAGGCCCCGCGACGCCGGCCATGGAGGCCCCGGGCACGCTCGTCCTCGCCTCTCGTGGCCTCGGGTGCGAGCACCCGCACTCGTACGCCCATATGCCCGACCCGCTATGGTCTTGGGCCGCTGCCAAACGGGGCCTAGCCCAAAACATTTTTTTAAAAAGAGAAAAAGAAAATTAATTAATTAAAGAACTAATAAATAAATTAAATAACTTAATTAATTCTGTTTAGACTAACCTAATCATTAGGTAATCTAATTGACTCTGTTAATTAACCTGCTAACTAAACAGCCCATGACATGTGGGACCCACACGTCAGTTTGACCGGTCAACGGTCAGAGTTGACCGCTGAAGTCAGACTGACATCATGCTGATGTCATAATTTTATTTTCTAAATTAATTAGTTCTATTAATCCTAAAAATGATTTAAATCTTTAAAAATGAATATTAAATAATCCGTAGCTCGGATGAAAATACTTTGTACATGAAAGTTGCTTAAAACGACGAGACGAATCCGAATACGTACCCTGTTCGTGCGCCCACACATCCCTAGCATAGCGAACACGCAACTTTCCTCCTCTGGTTCATCTGCCCGAAAACATGAAACACCGGGGATACTTTCCTGGATGTTTCCCACTTCGCCGGTATCCCCTCCTATTGCATTAGGGCACACCTGGCACCGTTACTTGTCATATCATGCATTGATATGCATCTGTTTGCATTGTATTCATTGTTTCTCCCCCCCCCCTCTTCTCTCCGGTAGACTACAAGACTGACGCAGCTGCTGGTGCCCCGATGGACTACGTTGTTGACGACCCCCTCCTTGCCAGAGCAACGTGGCAAGCCCCCCCCCCCTTGATCACCAGATATCGCCTATTCCTTTTCTCTACTGCTTGCATTAGAGTAGTGTAGCATGTTACTGTTTCCGGTTAATCCTATTCTGCTGCATAACATGTCATTGTTGCTACAGTTGTTACCCTTACCTGTAATCCTAAATGCTTAGTATAGGATGCTAGTATTCCATCAGTGGCCCTACATTCTTGTTCGTCTGCCATGCTATACTACCGGGCCGTGATCACTCGGGAGGTGATCACGGGTATATACTTGTATACATTATATGATACATGTGGTGACTAAAGTCGGGTCGGCTCATAGAGTACCCGCAAGTTATTCTGATGTGGGGGCTGAAAGGACAGGTGGCTCCATCCAGGTAGTGGTGGGCCTGAGTTCTCGTCGGCCCCCAACTATTACTTTGTGGTGGAGCGACAGGGCAGGTTGAGACCACCTAGGAGAGGGGTGGGCCTGGTCCTCGTTGGCGTCCGCGGTTACTTCAATTAACACACTTAACGAGACCTTGGTATTTGATCTGAGTCTGGCCACTGGCCTATACGCACTAACCAACTACGCGGGAACAGTTATGGGCACTCAACATCGTGGTATCTGTCGGATTTCGGGTTCCGGCAGACCCTTGAGGTTCGAACACTGGGGTGCGCATGGAGATTTCGCCTTCTACCTACCTGCACCCCTCCGCCTCGCTAAGATCTAAGCTATGGAAAGAACAGCACAAGAGACACAGGGTTTATACTGGTTCGGACCACCGTCGTGGTGTAATACCCTACTCCAGTGTGTGGTGTGGTGGATTGCCTCTTGGGCTGATGATGATGAGCAATACAAGGAAGAACAGCCTCGCGAGGGTCTGTTCTTGGCTGGGGGGATGAACTGCTAGGAGGAGTTCAGTCACCCTTCTCTCTCTCTCTTCTCGATACTCTCTCTGATTTTGATTCGATATCCCATCTCCGATCTCCCTACCCTGTGGGTGGCTAGTCCTATTTATAGGCAAAGGCCCTGGGCCTCTTCCCAAATATTGAGCGGGAAGGGCGCCAACAATTGGCCACTTTGAAGGGGAACATCTGGTACACTTATCCTGACTAAAGTTGGTCCTTGCCTGCCAAAGGCTCTGGTGGTGGATGCCGGCTTGGGCTCCACAATGACTTCCTCCCTGTCGTTGGACTGGTCTTGGTCTTGTTGCACCGAAACGGGTGCCTTTGCTTGATGCTCTCGCCTGCGCTTGCTCCCTTTGCACCAAAGAGGAAAGGAGGACACTGCGCGGGCTGGCGCCCACCTGGCACCCTTGGTCGTCATGGCTTGCATCACGGGCACCTCATGAGGTACCCCGCCTTGATCTCTCCACCTCCTCGCGAGCCAGCCTGATGAGGCCGTGCCTGAGGAAACTCCGTGTCGTCCGCCCCGCGAGGCTTGGCCCCTCGCGAGGGTCTTTGGTCTGTGTTGATGAAGATGGGCCATGCTGGGCCCCCTTTTGTGCCACGCCGCAGGCTGCAGGCAGGCAAGTCTGGGGACCCCCGTTCCCAGAACGCCGATAGTAGCCCCCGGGCCCAATGCGCGCCCGGACTTGGCCGTGCAGGGAGGCGAAAGGGCAAGAGCGAAGCGCCGCGGGCCCTAACAGCCTGTGGCCTTGGGCGCCGCGTGGCGGTTGATTGGACGTGGGCGTCTCCACTTCCCACGGCGCCTCGGCAACTGCACGGATTGGACAAGTCCCTGCATGCAAAGCGGGTCATGATTACCTGCGATCGTGGAGGTCGGCGATTGTTGCCCCGGGCGAGGTCTTCATGACTCGAGGCTGGAGAGAAATCGCCCGGGTTTGCAGGACAAGAGGCGCCCTCGCGATCCACTTGGAGTACGACGGTGCTTCGGTGATGTTCTTCAAGGTCTTCGATGCTAACGGGCGCCGGCTGGAGTGCTGCGCCGGGAGAGGTGGTCGACGTCCATGGTCGCTGCAAGGCGCTAGAGGACGAGCTGCAAGGCCTGCGGGACCAGCTCGTGAAAGAGGCCCGCCTTCACCGAGAGCAGGAAGAAGGCGTGAAGGCTCGCGAGGCGGCCGTCAAGGAGAGGGAGGTCAAGCTCAGGAGGCGCCGTGACCGCCTAGGCGCGCTAGAGCAGGAGTTGGGGGCAAGGAAGGTCGAGCTGGACGACAAGGCCCAGGTTCTTGCCGAGGACCGCGTGGCCTTCGCGGAGATGGAGGCGAAGGCTCGCTCCTCGCTGAGGACACTTTACGACAGCGGCCTGGAGAGCCCGCTGGCTGGCGCCGAGGACGGCCCCGCCAAGCTGCTTTCCTTCCTGGTTCGCGCTCTTGAAGATGTCGCCCTTGGCCTTGGCCCCACAGCCGAGGTCGAGGCGCGTGTCCTGTCTTCTATAGCGCTGACGCGGGTCCTCACCCACATCTACCTTCGCGATCCCGGCGTCGACCTCGACAGCCTGCTAGAGCCAGTAAGCGGCGAGCGTGCCGCTGCCGCTGCCGAGGCCGTGAAGGGTCGCGCGGAAGCTCTGCTGGGGAAGTTCTGGGCCTTCAGCACCAAGCCGGAGCAAGGCGCTACCGACCCCGCTGCTCCATGAGGCGAACCCACTCCGCGCTGCTCCACCGCCGACAAGTGACTCCGTTGTGGCTCCTGTCCTGCCTTTAATTCCTGCACATGTATCATGCCTCGGGGAGGTGTTTAAACTTGCGTTTGGCATTGAGATAACAGTGTGGACTGTAATATTTGATTTTGAATTCCTTGAAATTTACGCTTTTCCTTCCTACTTGCTTATGTTCTACGCCGGCAGAGCCCGGCCCCGTGCATACCTCAGCCGCCGTTAGCCCTGACCGGAAACCAAGACGGGACCAAGGAGTGAGGGGCTACGTGACAAGTTAGGCTCCTGAGTCGCGATGCTCAGGAGTCCCCCTTGGCGCACGAACAACAAGTAGGGAGGTGTGATGTGGGTGGATCTATCGTTCTACGTCTGTACAGACCCGGCCCCGCGCATACCTCAACCGCCGTTAGCCTTTCGGAACTAAGGAGTGAGGGGCTATGTGACCAGTTAGGCTCCTGAGTCGCGATGCTCAGGAGTCCCCCTTGACGCTCAAACGGCCTTCGTACCTTGGCTCCGCTCGGGGAGAGACGCACGACGAATCAGGGCCAGGGGGGCCTGGCTGGGTGGCGTGCATCTGGGTGTGACCCAGGCGCAGCCCCCGTGCCCAGCCCCCTCGCGCGGCACTCCCGAGGGGAAGCGTTACGATGAGGCTAGACACTGAGCTCTGGGCTCCCTGAGGTTGATGCGGCCCGGGGGCTGCCCTCAGTTGTTTATCACCAGCGCGGAGCATAGCACTTCCGTATGTGTACGGGCATAGCCGCTCCTCGGCAGTGTCGTCAGCCAGCACGGAGCATGGTGCTTCCACTGGTACGTGGGAGGGGGCTCCCCTCCGGGAGGAGCCCCCGGGGCGTGTACAGCCCCGCCCTGACACGTGGCTGGCACGGTAGGGCCTGGCGAGGTGTATCTGGGCACCCGTGAGCCAGCGCGGGACTAACGGGGCCCTACCTCTAGGCGGGTTGCGCCTGGCACTGGGCCTTATCTTGTTATGTGTACCTGCAAATTTGGTTAGATGCCGGCACTCTACGTCCTTGGGCCCCGACCCTCGAGCTGGTCTCAGCCATCGCTGGTATGTTAGGTCGCGATGCCGTGGACAAGGCCAGAGGATGAGGGCTAGAGAGCCAGTAAGAGCCCTGAGTCGTGATGCTCAGGTACCCCCCTTTAACGTGCAAGTGGTCAGCATGGAGAAGAAGAGGTGCCATGGACAGGCATCAAATAATCAAGCATGGTGGGTCGAATGCATAGCCGGAAATAAACGCAAAAGGGATACATGCCGCTGGGTCTGGCCCGAGCGACTTGGGGGATGATGCAGCCCGAGGGGCGCCCCGCAGCCCGAGGGGCGCCCCCAACAAGGTAAGCTAACAACATGAAATAAAATGGATACATGCGCAGGGACGGACCCACACGGCCTGGGAATAATGCATCCCTGGGGGCGCTCCCAGCTGGAAATGAAACTTGAAAGATGTTACCTGATGATGTTGAGGACGAAGGAGTGTTGGTGTAGCAGACTCGGTGGGCTGCGGAAGCCGATCCTCATGAGCTCCCAGGCCCAGGGGCCTCGGGAGGCTCCGGAGGCGCTGGTGGCTCCTCACGGACCATCTCCATCTCCGCCAGGGCTGCGGAACGCCTGGCCTCTTGAGCCTCCATGATACCCCTCATGAGGCGCTGGTACGTGGCAGCCGCGTTCGGCAAGCCGTAAGGCATGCGAACGTAGTTGTGGGGTGGACCTTCGCAGCGCCCCACTCGTGAGGGCCAGAGGCGCTCCAAAGAGGTGACTCGATTGAGCCCTGGTATGTCGATGCAGACGCGCAACCCACCATCCTCGCCTGGATGGGGAGCCACAGCTGGTAGGCGGCGGCCGCCTTTCATGACTCTTGACTCCTGTAGCTCCTGAATGGCCTTGCTGACGAACTCCTGAGGGTCTGGCTCTCCTTGCCTTACTCCTTCTTGAGGGAAACGTGCTTCGAAACACGCCTCCATGTGGTGCCCAAGCGCCTCCCTCGTGACCTTAGCCAGGTCGGTGGCCCTCCAGGGGAGAGCCCCCGAGCCCTGCCTGAGGAGGGCGCCGGGCGCGCTTTCCTATGCGATGGAAGGAGGTTCCCCCTGGGCAGGCGCGGGCCCTGAGGGGCCTGCCTCCTGAGGGGCCGGGCCGGACGATGTCTTCTTCTTCTTGGGGGCGGTCTCGGGAAGCCTCCTGCTTCCGCGATCCGGGTCTTCCAGTGATGCGGCCTGAAAGGCTCGTTCCAGGGAACACACCGCGTCCTTCTCTTCACAGGGCACCGTGATGACTCCGCCACTTCCTGGCATCTTGAGGACGTTGTAGCCGTGGTGAGTTACGGCCATGAACTTGGCCAGCGCTGGGTACCCAAGGATGGCGTTGTACGGCAGGCGAATGTGAGCGACGTCGAAGTCGATGAGCTCGGTGCGGTAGTTGTCGCGTGCCCCGAAGGTGACAGGGAGGCGGACCTGCCCAATCGGGACCGTGGAGCCGTCGGTGACTCCGGAGAAAGGCTTGGTTGGCTGAAGCTGGTTGTAGGGCACTTGGAGATTGTTGAATGTTTCCACGGACAGGACGTTGAGCCCTGCCCCGCCATCGATGAGGGTCCTGGTGACCACCACGTTGCTGATGATTGGGGAACAAAGCATCGGGAGGACTCCGGCTGTGGCCGCACACTTGAGCTGATCTGCTGAGCTGAACGTGATGGCGCACGCCGACCACCTGAGAGGGCGCGTGGCTTCCAGCTAGGGGAGGACTGCATTCACTTCGCGGGCGAACTGCTTGAAGATGCGTTGAGAGGCTGGGGCTTGAGCCCCGCCCAGGATGCAGGCGATCGCGCGCGGCTCCTGGAAGCCCCCAGCCCCCTCATCCTGATGGCGGTCCTCGTTTCTCCTTGGCTGCGGCGGCAGCGGAGGGAGGCCTGCGTTGCCTGGTGGGCGATCCTCGCGAGGCTGATCCCTCCAGTCTCCCTCGCGAGGCGGGTCTTGCCAGCGATCCTCGCGAGGTCGATCGCGCCACCCTTGGCGCGGGCAGCGGTCTTCCCAGCGTCCTGCGTTCCTTCCTCCTCCTCGACCGTAGCCCCGGTCACCGCGGTCGGGGCGACGGCCGATCCTTCCTTCTCGCACGGCTCGGAGCTCTTGACATTCGTTGGTGTTGTGGGTGTGGAGGTCGTGGTACACACAGTACCGACTGCCCTTGGAAGATTCGGGCTGATCTCTGCCCCGCTTGGTGTCTGGTTCTGCCGCGAGCACGGCAGCCCCCTTGCGCTTCACATCCTTGGCCTTGGGCTTCTTCTCTTCTGGGTCCGCGGTAGGCAGCTCGAGGAGGGAGAGACGCCCTTCTTCAGCCCTGGCGCACTTGGTTGCCAAGTTGAACAACTCCAAGGAAGTGCACAGGTCTTCATGCATCGCCAGCTCCTCCTTCATCTTGACGTCGCGCACGCCGTCGGAGAAGGCTGAGATGATGGCCTCCTCGGTCACCTTGGGAATCTTGAGGCGTGCGTTGTTGAAGCGCTGGATGTACTTCTGCAGGGTCTCTCCGGGTTGTTGCTTGATGCGGCGCATGTCGCTCACGGCGGGTGGCCGGTCGCGAGTACCTTGGAAGTTGGCGATGAAGCGGGTGCGCATCTCGTCCCAGGAGGAGATCGTGCCTGGAGCCAGGTTCAGGAGCCAGGTGCGGGCCCCGTCCTTGAGCGCCATGGGAAACCAGTTCGCCATGACCTTCTCGTCTCCGTTGGCAGCTTCGATGCCCAGCTCATAGAGCTGGAGGAACTCCGCAGGGTCGGCCGTGCCATCGTAACGAGGAGGCAGGTCTGGCTTGAACTTGTCGGGCCACGCGACGCTGCGTAGCTCGGTGGTGAAGGCACGGCAGCCTGCTGTGGCCACAGGAGGCCTTGGGTGACGGAGAGCTTGGTCTTGCATGTCCCCACGCGCTGCAGCTGGGAGCAGCGCGGGGTCTTGACGTGCGGGAGCAGGAACATGGTCGCGACGTGCTGGAGCAGGGAGCGCCCGGGCAGCTTCTTGCGGGCGAGGGACTTCTTGGCAGCTCTGCTCTTACCGCGCTGGCACCTGACGGAGCGGGTTCCGCCCAGGGGCCACGCGCCTTGGAGCCATGTCACCTTCTTGAGGAGGAGGCGGCTGGGGCGCCCCCGGAGCTTCGTCGCCCACGCGGGGCGGGGTGCGGTGCAGCGGAACGGACGACGTAGGAGAGCCCCCTGCGACGCGGATGAGCTCGGCGACGCGGTCGAGCCATTCTTCGTAGACGTCGTCGACGAGACGGTAGCGCAGGAGCTCGTTTGCCGCGATGAGCGCAGCTCGAGCCTCCATGGGTGCGCGGAGCGCGCGGGACGAAGAACCAGCTGAGGTGAGAAAGGGAGTAGCGGTGCGGCCGTCTTGCCGCACGGACGGATGCTGAGACGACGCTTGCTGCTCGTCCCCCGCCGGGCCGGTGGCGGCGTTGACGGCAGGTGACAGGGAACGGCGAGGACGCCCGCTGACAGGAGCCGTCTGGGCGACGCGGGAAGCGAGAGCGGCCCGGCGCTCGGCGTGGGCCCGACGAGCGTCAGACATGGACGTGATGGTCGGAGGAGAACGGGGTGGTGGAAGACGAATTCCGGCGCACCCCTACCTAACACGCCGAATGTTGGATTTTGGGTTCCGGCAGACTCTTGAGGTTCGAACACTGGGGTGCACGCAGAGATTTCGCCTTCTACCTACCTGCACCCCTCCGCCTCGCTAAGATCTAAGCTATGGAAAGAACAGCACAAGAGACACAGGGTTTATACTGGTTCGGACCACCGTCGTGGTGTAATACCCTACTCCAGTGTGTGGTGTGGTGGATTGCCTCTTGGGCTGATGATGATGAGCAATACAAGGAAGAACAGCCTCGCGAGGGTCTGTTCTTGGCTGGGGGGATGAACTGCTAGGAGGAGGTCAGTCACCCTTCTCTCTCTCTCTTCTCGATACTCTCTCTGATTTTGATTCGATATCCCATCTCCGATCTCCCTACCCTGTGGGTGGCTAGTCCTATTTATAGGCAAAGGCCCTGGGCCTCTTCCCAAATATTGAGCGGGAAGGGCGCCAACAATTGGCCATTTTGAAGGGGAACATCTGGTACACTTATCCTGACTAAAGTTGGTCCTCGCCTGCCAAAGGCTCTGGTGGTGATGCTGGCTTGGGCTCCACAATGACTTCCTCCCTGCCGTTGGACTGGTCTTGGTCTTGTTGCACCGAAACGGGTGCCTTTGCTTGATGCTCTCGCCTGCGCTTGCTCCCTTTGCACCAAAGAGGAAAGGAGGACACTGCGCGGGCTGGCGCCCGCCTGGCACCCTTGGTCGTCATGGCTTGCATCACGGGCACCTCGTGAGGTACCCCGCCTTGATCTCTCCGCCTCCTCGCGAGCCAGCCTGATGAGGCCGTGCCTGAGGAAGCTCCGTGTCGTCCGCCCCGCGAGGCTTGGCCCCTCGCGAGGGTCTTGGGTCTGTGTTGATGAAGATGGGCCATGCTGGGCCCCCTTTTGAGCCACGCCGCAGGCCGCAGGCAGGCAAGTCTGGGGACCCCCGTTCCCAGAACGCCGATAGTAGCCCCTGGGCCCAATGCGCGCCCGGACTTGGCCGTGCAGGGAGGCGAAAGGGCAAGAGCGAAGCGCCGTGGGCCCTAACAGCCTGTGGCCTTGGGCGCCGCGTGGCGGTTGATTGGACGTGGGCGTCTCCACTTCCCACGGCGCCTCGGCAACTGCACGGATTGGACAAGTCCCTGCATGCAAAGCGGGTCATGATTACCTGCGATCGTGGAGGTCGGCGATTGTTGCCCCGGGCGAGGTCTTCATGACTCGAGGCTGGAGAGAAATCGCCCGGGTTTGCAGGACAAGAGGCGCCCTCGTGATCCACTTGGAGTACGACGGTGCTTCGGTGATGTTCTTCAAGGTCTTCGATGCTAACGGGCGCCGGCTGGAGTGCTGCGCCGGGAGAGGTGGTCGACGTCCATGGTCGCTGCAAGGCGCTAGAGGACGAGCTGCAAGGCCTGCGGGACCAGCTCGTGAAAGAGGCCCGCCTTCACCGAGAGCAGGAAGAAGGCGTGAAGGCTCGCGAGGCGGCCGTCAAGGAGAGGGAGGTCAAGCTCAGGAGGCGCCGTGACCGCCTAGGCGCGCTAGAGCAGGAGTTGGGGGCAAGGAAGGTCGAGCTGGATGACAAGGCCCAGGTTCTTGCCGAGGACCGCATGGCCTTCGCGGAGATGGAGGCGAAGGCTCGCTCCTCGCTGAGGACACTTTACGACAGCGGCCTGGAGAGCCCGCTGGCTGGCGCCGAGGACGGCCCCGCCAAGCTGCTTTCCTTCCTGGTTCGCGCTCTTGAAGATGTCGCCCTTGGCCTTGGTGGTGGAAGACGAATTCCGGCGCACCCCTACCTAACACGCCGAATGTTGGATTTTGGGTTCCGGCAGACTCTTGAGGTTCGAACACTGGGGTGCACGCAGAGATTTCGCCTTCTACCTACCTGCACCCCTCCGCCTCGCTAAGATCTAAGCTATGGAAAGAACAGCACAAGAGACACAGGGTTTATACTGGTTCAGGCCACCGTCGTGGTGTAATACCCTACTCCAGTGTGTGGTGTGGTGGATTGCCTCTTGGGCTGATGATGATGAGCAATACAAGGAAGAACAGCCTCGCGAGGGTCTGTTCTTGGCTGGGGGGATGAACTGCTAGGAGGAGTTCAGTCACCCTTCTCTCTCTCTCTCTCTCTCTTCTCGATTCTCTCTCTGATTTCGATCCGATCTCCCTACCTTGTGGGTGGCTAGTCCTATTTATAGGCAAAGGCCCTGGGCCTCTTCCCAAATATTGAGCAGGAAGGGCGCCAACAATTGGCCATTTTGAAGGGGAACATCTGGTACACTTATCCTGACTAAAGTTGGTCCTTGCCTGCCAAAGGCTCTGGTGGTGACGCTGGCTTGGGCTCCACAATGACTTCCTCCCTGCCGTTGGACTGGTCTTGGTCTCGTTGCACCGAAATGGGTGCCTTTGCTTGATGATCTCGCCTGCGCTTGCTCCCTTTGCACCAAAGAGGAAAGGAGGACACTGCGTGGGCTGGCGCCCGCCTGGCACCCTTGGTCGTCATGGCTTGCATCACGGGCACCTCGTGAGGTACCCCGCCTTGATCTCTCCGCCTCCTTGCGAGCCATCCTGATGAGGCCGTGCCTGAGGAAGCTCCGTGTCGTCCGCCCCACGAGGCTTGGCCCCTGGCGAGGGTCTTGGGTCTGTGTTCATGAAGATGGGCCATGCTGGGCCCCCTTTTGAGCGACGCCGCAGGCCGCAGACAGGCAAGTCTGGGGACCCCCGTTCCCAGAACACCGACAGTATCAGCCGGAGCCTTCTTGACGTCAGCGACTGAGCAGCGCGCGCCAGATTGGACTGGAACGCCTGCTCTTGTATTAGGGAGGCTAGGTCTTCTTCCGGCCGCCCACGCAATGTGCAGGTGTGCAATGGGCGATGGGCCCAGACCCCTGTGCCATAGGATTTAGACCGGCGTGCTGACCTCTCTGTTGTGCCTAGGTGGGGCTGTGACGTGTTGATCTTCTGAGGCCGGGCATGACCCAGGAAAGTGTGTCCGGCCAAAGGGGATCGAGTGTGTTGAGTTATGTGGTGCACCCCTGCAGGGAAGTTTATCTATTTGAATAGCCGTGTCCCTCGATAAAAGGACGACCCAGAGTTGTACCTTGATGTTATGGCAACTAGAACCAGATACTTAATAAAATACACCCTTCCAAGTGCCAGATACAACCCGGTTATTGCTCTCTCACAAGGCGACGAGGGGAGGATCGCCGGGTAGGATTTTATGCTATACGATGATACTTGGTGAACTTACCATCTATTCTCTTCTTTTGCTTCAAGATGTAGGCTGCCAGAAGCGTAGTCTTTGATAGGACTAGCTATCCCCCTCTTATTCTAGCATTCTACAGTTCAGTCCACAGATACTACCCATTTTCATTGATACCAATGCATATGTAGTGTAGATCCTTGCTTGCGAGTACTTTGGATGAGTACTCACGGTTTCTTTGCTTCCCCCTTTTCCCCTTTCTATACCTGGTTGTCGCAACCAGATGCTGGAGCCCAGGAGCCAGACGCCACCGTCGATGACGACTCCTACTACACCGGAGGTGCCTACTACTACGTGCAGGCTACTGACGACGAGGAGGAGTAGTTTAGGAGGATCCCAGGCAGGAGGCTTGCGCCTCTTTCGATCTATATTCCAGTTTGTGCTAGCCATCTTATGGCAACTTGTTTAACTTATATCTGTACTCAGATATTGTTGCTTCCGCTGAGTCGTCTATGATCGAGCTCTTATATTCGATCCCTCGAGGCCCCTGGCTTGTAATATGTGGCACCCCGGCTCAGAGAAAACTAGAACGCCCCGTATTCCAGCCCAGAGATCGAGGTGAAGTCTTCTGGAATACGACACTGCTTAGTATAGAACAAACCAACTCCCTATTACAACACGAATAGGAATACATAGGTTCCTATATTACAATGAATACACTACAAAAAAAGGACACATCCGTGACATTTTGGGCCGAATGAATTTTTTTCTATCATACATATGACACTTCTATGACGATAATTGTGACATAACCCGGTATCATCATAGATGTGGTGGGCTCCTACTTCTATGACAAAAAATCATGACAGAAAATGGGCTTTTCATCCTGGGCGGGCCGGAGACGCAGCTGCATGACATTCTTTGGGCCGTCCATGACGGAAAAAACCGTGGTAGAAGCGAGGGGGAGGAAAATTTCGGGGAGTACCTAGTTACGGTGGGAGGTCGGGGGCCGAGCGATGCGTGTTTCTCTCGTACACGTACGCGTGTGTGTGAGAGGCGTTGGCTCTAACTGAACCCGAGCGAGGCGTTGGGCTCTAACTGAACCTGAGCAATTACACTGCAGGCTACGCGTTACTGAACCCGAGCAATCGATCGATGGCTGTTAACTGACCCGATCGAGTGATTCCTTCGCTACTGCTGCTAACTGAAGCCAATCGATTGGATGAATAGTGAGCGTTGCGCGGGGGGGTGGATGAACAGTGAGCGGTGGCATTGCCTTTGGATGAACAGGACGCCGTGGTGTGGAGGGCTGGATGAACAGTAGACGATGGAGGGGTGCCCGTGGAGGGGTGGTTGAACAGGACCCCGTGGTGTGGAGGGCTAGATGAACAGTAGACGGTGGAGGGGTGGTTGAACAGTAGATGGTGGAGTAGCGCGCAGTGGAGGCTGGATAAACAGGAGCCCATGGAGGCTGGAGGAGGTCGACGGTAGCCCATGGAGGCTGGAGGAGGTCGACGGTGGAGATGAACAGTATCCCGTGGAGTCCCGTTTCGCGGTACGCCACACCCCTCCCGATGAACAGGACCCCCGTTTCGACCGTAGGAGGTCCGTTTCGTCCGTTTTGCGGTACGCCACACCCCTCCCGATCAATAGGACCCCCGATTCGACCGTAGGAGGTTCGTTTCCTCCGTTTTGTGGTACGCCACACCCCTCCCGATCAACAGGACCACCGTTTCAACCGTAGGAGGTCCGTTACCTCTGTTCTGCGGTACGCCAGGTCTCGTTTCCATCGCCTGTTCCATCCAAGCTCTCCCGATGAACACGACCACGCATTCCGTTTCGACCCAGCCGGTTGGCTCCCACGCGTTCCGTTGCCTCCCGATGAACACGACGCATTCCGTTGCCTCCCGATGAACACGACGCATTCCGTTGCCTCCCCATGAAAACGACGCATTCCGTTGCCTCCCTATGAACACGACGCACTCCGTTGCCTCCCCATGAACATGACGACGACGCTGTTTCTCCGTTCCGGCCCAGCCATGTACACGAGCCCTGGCCAAACGTATGCGCGAGTAGGCATTCGAGACCCTGTCCGTATGTACACATACGTGGCTGTATTTTCTTTCTTGCACCCTGGCCGCTGTACGTACGTGTACATGCTACGTGCGCGCCTCTACTACGACACGTGCACGCCTCTACTACGACACATACGCGCCTCTACATCGACCAGTATGTACGTACACGTTCGCGACCAGAATGACAACGCTACGTACGCTTCGACCGGGTGGGTCCCGACTGTCAGGCACTTCCTTGCCTGCGAAGATGTAGCTGGTGGGTCCCAACAGTCAGGGGGGCGAATCATTTTTTTTGCCCGGATGCACTTCCTTGCGTGTGAAGGTGTAGCTGCTGGGTCCTAGCAGTCAGGGGGGCGAATCGTTTTTTTGCCCGGACGCACTTCCTTGCGTGTGAAGGTGTAGCTGGTGGGTCCCAGCAGTCGGGGGGCGAATCGTTGTTTTATCCGGACGCACTTCCTTGTGTGCGAAGATGTAGCTGGTGGGTCCCAGCAGTCAGGGGGGCGAATCATTTTTTCCTGGACGCACTTCCTTGCATGCGAAGATGTAGCTCGTTGGTCCCAGCAGTCAGGGGGCGAATCATTTTTTCGCGAAATACGGTGGCTTGTCCGGTGGGTCCCCGCTATCAGGTGGAGGAATAATTATTTTGCGCGTAATAAGGAGGCACTTCCTTCCGGCTGCCGTGGACCCAGCTGTCAGCCTCTCCACGTACAGTCCACATCCGATGGAAGTCGTTCCTTGACCACATTGACCACGCCACGCTGAGAACACCAGGACGATGGACGACGGCGAGGCCTAGGAAGGGGGCGACACGGAGCCGGGGAAGACGCGGCAGTGGATGCACATGTGGAGAGGAGTACGAGGGTTCACTGGTTCGGCTGCGCTGCCGTCGCCGCAGAATAATGGGGGGTTTGGGTGAGTGCAGGGATGGCCTGGCCAGCGGTGGGAGTAGTATGGGGTGGTGAGGCCTCCGCGGCAGCACAGCCGACCACGGGAGGCAGGAGCAGGTGGCACGACCGGCGCTGCTTTGGGCGGCTAGAGCAAGAAGACCAGAGGTTGAAGAACCACGACGGCCGTTGGATGGACATCATACAGTCACTGCAGCTAGAATCGTTTATATTGACTAAGTTGACAAAGCCCTTGGTAAGTCAACTTAGTAGGCCCACAGGTCAGCTCTGAAACGGTGTGCCCCAGATGTCAGGGGTGGAATCATTTTTTGGGCGGGTGAAGCTAGAATATCCAAGATTGAAGAAGAAGCATGGCATCCGTTGGATGGACATCCAACGGCCACTGCTGCTAGAACCGTGTGTTGACAAAGCCTTGCATACGCGTCAACTCTGTTTTTTTAGGGGATGCGTCAACTTAGTAAGGCCAGAAGTGTGTGGAAGAGAACTTATAGCACATTTGATATTTGTAAGAATGTGTAGCCCATTTTTGAATTCTAGTGGAATTTACTACAGCCCATTTACAGTTTGTTAAAAGTACAGCCCATTTCAACCAACCATTCAAAACAGAACGTATTTTGATGGGATCCGAAATATTTTTATCTCGAAATTTTAGTCAGATTAAATACAATTTCAATATAAATTTATATTACGTAAAAATCCAATGAAACATTGCGCTCGCAAAAATTAATGAAATTAAAATTTTCAATATCCAAAAATAATATTTTATAAAGTAATCACGTGTTTGGTGCATTTCTTTATAGTTACTGCCCAGTTTTTATAATTACATCCCATTTATTATTTCCTAAAGCCCATTTTCTTGTTAAGCCTAATGCATCCCTCCTAGGAAAGATTTGCAGCCTAGCGGGGCGGAGAGTAACAACTTGACCTTGCCTGGTATTCCTAAAAAAGTATAGCTGGGCTAGCCATTTTCAGCTTGGAAAAAAATTAATATCTGGGTTGGATATCTGGCCTGGGCTAGATGGGCCACAGCCCGCCCAGTTAATACCTGCAGCGATGTTTTTGTTGTTGTTCAGAGGAGAAAAATTAATATCTGGGATAAACATCGAAAAACTCTGCAGTGCTCACACCTAAAAAACACAAATACTGCTCGAGCTGCTTGGTCCCAGCTGTCGGTCGCTTCTTGTGCAATTCTCTCATTTATTGACTACTACATAGGTTGACAATGGTGTGGGACCGTGATGTTAGGAAACCAGGAGGAAGCAAAATGAATTATAGTTATATATATATATATATATATATATATATATATATATAATAAGGAGGCACTTGCTTACATGAGGCTATGGACCTAGTGGGTCCCCATTGTCATCCTCTCCAAGTAAAGTCATCTCCTCGCCCGCGCGCACTTCCCCCAAAACAGTCAGCGCCGCCCGCCCCGCTTCCCGGTGCAGGCGATTGCTCCGCCTTCAAATGACACAAGTGCCGTCCGTCCGTCCATCTGCCGCCCACATTAATGATACGCGGTTGCCAAGGAGGCTACTCCGGCGCCACACGTCCGTCCCTCCGCCCGCCCACAATTGCTATATAAATTGTTGCGCCGTCCATAGCCGCAGTCATCTGCATCCGTTCCCTTTCTCCTGTCCACACCACTACTGCCCACCATGGCTTCCTCGCGCTCCAGCGCTCTTTCCGGACGGGCGGACGACGGACCACAAGGAGATGGAAGCCATTGCTGCAGACCGGATGGCCGGCAGGCAGCCGGAGGACGACGACGTCCCAATGGAGAACATGGAAGTCGATGATCCGGCGCCAACCCCCTCCTCCGCGCCATCCTCGCCGGTGCATTGCACCATGACCATCGGCGAGGCCCGTGCCCAATATATGGACAGGGTGAGGCATATGCGTGAGGAGCAGTTCCGGGAGGCGCAGGCCGACGCCGCCTACAACCACCATCTCCTCCAGGAGCACCTGCAGGCGGAGGAGCATATCGCCGCGGAGCGGGCGGAGTAGGAGGCGCTGCTCGACTCGTACCTCTCCGCCCGCAAGGGCCTCCTCGAGTGCTGGCGGTACCGCATGCAGGTGGCGGAGGCTGCGGCTGGCTACAAAGAGGCTAGCAAAGAGGGCGATGAAGCGGGCGAGGCGCTGTTTGGCAAGACCAAGGACGAGGCAGAGGATAATGCCGGCTCCGACGAGTCCCCGCTCTGCTGGCGTCGACGAGGCCCTGCTCCGCTGAGGCCCCGCAGCGCCAACAACAAGGTAGAGGACACCGCCGGCTCCACCGAGGCCCCTCCCCACCAACAACGAGGTAGAGGACATCGCCGGCTCAGTCGAGGCCCCACCCTGCTGGCAACGAGACAGAGGACATCGCCGGCTCCGCCGAGGCCTCGCCCCGCTGCCAACGAGGCCGCGCCACACAGAAAATGAGGAAGAGTATAACACGGTAGGTCACCACCGCTCGGGTCCAAGTAAGGCCACCGCTCCTACCCTCCGGTTGAAGCCAAGCTAGGCGGGTTGACCATTGACGGCCGGTTAGCTTCTTGGAGGTGACGTGGAGTCGGAGAGCTGCGCTGGAGAAGAACGCTGCTTCTACTTAACTGCTGGTGCAGTTGGCTGACTGACATGTAGGCCCAACATGCCACATGTCAGTTAAGCAACCTGTATGAATGAATTTATTTCAATTAGTTCAAATTCCTGTATCACTGGCATTGGATGAACATGCAAAACAATACGTACTAGCATTATTCCCAGGGTGATCACCTAGTTTGCAGCAGTTTCACATGTACTCCCTCCGGTCCTTTCTGGTCTACATACAAGTTTTGTCTGTAGTCAACGTATCTCTACTTTGACCAATCTTATACAAAAAAGCATGCACTTCCACAATGTGCGAAGTAAAAAGGAACAGAAGGAGTACAAAGAGTTTGAGCAGCTTTTTAGCGTTTCTGTACATTGCAATCAAACACACAGGCCTGGCAATTCATAGAGAACATTCAAAACAATAGATGATTATGCATCTCAGCGACTCACATGTCAGAGGCAATATTTACTTCACAACTAAAGAATAAAGAAAAAATTAATCGACGTTGCTGACAGCAAAGGGCGTCCGAGTCGAAAATATCAAACGCATGTCTTGCTAAAATCAATGGGCAAAATTTGACAAGGTTATCCCATTCCAAAATATCAAATTCCTACGATTGTGGAATGGGCAGGGTTTGTCATTAGTTCGGACATTGACATGGCACCTCGTGCTAAATAAACCAACTGTTCTTTTTGTGCAGTTCCACCAAAATCAACCAAATTCACACGTAGCTTGTATGATTTCACCCTTATATGTTGCAACGCCTTGAACTTATCGGCACCTCCTTTCTTGTGGTGGAAATGAATGATTCGATGTATTCATGAACATTTTGTGCAGTTCCCATTGAAATCAAGCTGAGCACCCATGTTTGCACAAATACAAAAAAGTGATTAGTCTAAAGCAAACTGTACTATGAATTGACAGTTTCAACAGGCACATACATGGTCCATGTAGAGCACACTTTTAGAAAAATGGAACTCACCAGAAAGAATCCTAGAACAACATTGTACTCACGCATCACAGCAAAAAAATGGAGATTTGTCAGTCCTTCTGAGCTGAAGTTAGTTTGGTCTTGTGGGGAGTAATGTAACCATCCTTCAACTGCTCCTTCTGATGAGAAGATAGACAGGGCTTCTTCATCCTGGCATAATCGAAACTAGTCACTTCATGTACTCCATATTCTTCTTCAGAGGAAGATGATCTTGTTGTGCAAAGACAAGAGGACTACTAAATGCTAGCATCCCTGTTTGCTCAAAAAAAAGGAAAGGAAATATTTAAAATAGCACAGATGAAGCACTTCTCAAGGACAATACAACCTTTTCATGACAGTATCTAAATAGTAGCACAACACCAATAGAGATGACAAAGCTCAATCATATGGATGAAATCAGTGGGCGAGTACCAACCTTTGTCAGGAAGCTTATTGTGTAGAGCATACAGATGAAGCACTTCTCCGGAACCATCTGTTGCTATCTACGGTGGTGGCCATGCTTAATATATACTCCTCGATTAGTTTAATGTTTCCAACATCTTCTTGTGCAGTTCCACTAAAATATATGGTATCTTCAAAGAAGATCCCTCTTTGCACAAGTAGAGATAATTACATATTACATTAAGAGTGGCATCAAATCAGTGGCAAAACAATTGCTCGTTCCAGCCATAGCAATAAATTAAGATGCAAAAGTATATCATTACTTGTGTCATCATAGTTCCAGTGCTTCATTACAGCACCGGGAGTTGATTTTTGTTTTTCTTCCGCTTGTTCTTCCCGTTCATCACTTGGTTGAATAACAGACAAGCTTCGCCTTTAATGTAAGATTAGGCATGTCAATTAGGGAGCACAAGTATAGTACTAAACTTAATTTTCCGATGAAAGTGGCAAAATACAGGCCAACAGTTGTGAAATATCCTTATCTTACCTCAATGGGATATTACGGTGCACATACAGATTGGAAGTCTTGTCTCCATTTGTGCAGATCACTAAAATCAAGCAACATTATCGTACAAGTAGCACAACATATGAAAGCACACTGCAAAATCATGTGAAAGAAGGCTAGTACTGACCTCTCATGAAGCGGAATTCAAACAACTCACAAGAAGAAGATCTGAACCAAATTCGCCTTAACGGATAGGAAGTAAGATCTCCTCTTGTGCAGTTCCACTAAGATCAAGCAATCAAGCAACATTGTCGGTGTGACATTTTGGTTGAACTGCACAAAACACTCTTAAAACAAAAGTGTTTTATGCAGTGCAACAAAAGGTCACAATGGCAACGAGGTGAAGTACATAACCCTGTTTACACAGAGGTGCAAAGGAAACAATTAGTGTTCAATAACGGTGGATGACACAAAAGCCAACAAAAAGAACCATCTACCTTATCTAAATGGGAAAGAAAGCAAGATAGTAGCATTTCTCAAATGGTGGCATTGATTAATATTAACATAGAGATTATATTAACACTAAATTCATTAAACATGTAATTTGCTTTTAACTGTGGCATTGCATCAAGTTTCCAGCGGCATTATTAGAGGGTGTTTGTTTACAGGGACATTTTGGTGTAGGGACTAAAAAAACTCCGTGTCAGTCCCATCTAAACCAAACAGGAGGGACTTTTAGGGACTAAAAGTCGGCATTTGGGACTAAAGAAAAAGACCCCGAGGGAGTCTTTTTGGGACTTTTTCCAACAGTTGCCCCTGCCATGCAACGCACCTTGTCTCTATTAGTTCATTACTAGGGGTAACACGGTCTTTTAACATGTCATTTAATAACCTCTAGTCCATGTTTAGTCCCTGGAACCAAGCAGGTAGGGACTAGGGAGTTTTTAACCAAACAAGGCCTTAGATTAACAACAGCTAATGAGTTGCACGGGACAGTGGACGCACCAGCACCATGTGCATCTACCGATGTACTGTGTTCATGCATAGTCTGTTGCAACAAAGAACAAACAACCAAGGAGCATATTTTTGTTGGTCCCAGTTTTATTATCTTTAGACACCTTTCCCTATATGAGCGCAGCAAATCCAGTCCTGCTCAAACTCTACAGCCTTGTCCCTTCCTTTCCTTTTTGAACTAGTACTTTCGCCCCTTCCTTTCCTCTTTGAACCACGTCATAGATTTATGCGATACAACTTTCCCCACTACTTTCCCCCATTCCTTTCCTCTTTGAACCATGTCCTAGATTCATGCTATACAACTTTCCCCCTTCATTTCCTCTTTGAACCACGTCCTAGATTCATGCTATATACAACTTTTCCCACTACTTTCCCCCACTCCTTTCCTCTTTGAACCACGTCCTAGATTCATGGTATACATGCAGCTAGAGCAATGCATGTGGAGTAAGTAAATTATACCTTAAGGTTCTTGGGGCGTGGTTCGGTGGGCGACGGGACGGCGACGAAGAAGAAGGGGTCGGAGGCCCTCCCGCGCCGCCGCTAGGTGGAAAGTGAACAGCTGCGCCGCTAGTCCCTCGCCGACGGTGACAGTGTTAAGCCTCCTTCCCTTCCCGGCGGACGGATCCTGCCAGCTCTTTGAGCAGCAGTGAGGGGAGAGAGAGGCCAACGAAGTCTTGTTTAGATCTGGAGAGGGTGAGAGAGTGTGAAGAGAGCAACTACAAGCGCTGAGGCTCCAGCAGGAGAGGGCGAGAGAGTGTGAACAGAGCAACTACAAGCACTGAGGCTCCACTGGGAGAGGGCGAGAGAGTGTGAAGAGAGCAAATACAAGCGCTGAGGCTCCAGCGTGTATATATATACTAGAGAGAGTGTGTGAAGCATGCAAACCCTAGAAAACATTTTGACCAGTCAAAGAATCCTCCTGGCACAAATTATGCTCAAGTGTAGTTATCGAACCCGAGACCTCAAGTTTGATGAGGGAACAGGCTAACCAGCTACACAACCCTCCCATTATGTTCAACGAGAGGGAAATAACCTTTTATACATTCCTGCTTTCGTGTGACAAGCATGCCGTGTTTTTTTGTGTGTGTGGGAGTCATTTGGATTTCAATCATAATCGTGGCATGTGGCTTTGGTGCTAAGACTATCCACAGTGGTGCAGAAATAATGCAGGCTTAGTCACCTTACCTCTCTCCACGTAGTACGTTGGGTCCCACCAGTCAGAGGGTGAAACAAACAAATTAATAAGAAAAATTAAAAGTGCCAGCGGTGTTTCTTACCTCACACATCTCGCTACTGCTCGGGAACACTGTCCAATTGATCCCTCTGTTCGCTCACGTATTATTTTAAGTGAATCCTTATTATAACATGCACACAAATTTTGGGCACTTGTATTCGACTTAAGTCAGTGTGCCACCATATCTCGTATACTTACTACTCCCTCCGTCTAGGTGTAATAAGTCACGTTAGAAGGTGCAACGGGACCAAGGTGCGTGCGTGTGCGTGTGCATGTGTGTGTGTGTTTAACAGCATGTGTGTGTTAGAGAGAGCGACAGATCGACCTACTCCTACAGAGAGATGTTGTGTAGTGTACGATTCTAGCCGCGAGAGTCGGTGCATCCTCTCGTTTCCGGGCGTGTCCGGTAGGGACATACGGACAACTGCCACGCCCGCACCTGACCAGACTGGCCCACCCAAAGCCCCTCCATCGCTCGCGTGTGCTTCCCGCCCGAAACGGTCAGCACCGCTCCAAAGAATCGGTGCCGCATTCATGCCCGGGCAGAGCGGACGCGACCTCTCACTTGCGCAAGAGTGATGGTTGCTTCGTCTGTCCAACTTACTGCTGGGTCTATGTGATTTGACGGCTCATTGGTCTTTATTACTGAGGTGGTAGGACTGCTGGATGTCCCACGCTTTCAGCGAAAGGAGGTACTACTACTAGATTACAATTTTCTCCATTCTTACAGCGGAGGCGTGCAAGAGCAGTGAAAACATGCATGCTCAGTGATTACATGGCCCACCTCACACTATCACCGTGCGACACCTAACTCTTTACATAGTACTCCCTCCGTTCCTAAATATTACTAGATGAGTCCCCGCGCGTTGCCGTGGAACAGCGGTATATCTCTCTGCACAAAATTATCGATTTCATAGAACTAAAAAAACTCTATAACCGCATGACAAATGTGGTAGCCAAATTAAATAAACTCCCATCATCATTTAGATCATCCCACGTAAGGAAAAAAGATCAGCCAACTCCTACTGCATAATGGGATTATATTTTTCTTTTTGACATGTTAATGGGACTTAAAAGCTCACTTACATGCATGCTACCAGTGCATGCTTGCATGCAAACATGTTGATGTGATTTAAAACCCACTCACTTGCATGTGCCATGGTATTTCTGCATGCTTGCGTGTGGCTTAGTGCAGAGCCTCTCAACGTCTAGATCATACGGCTATTATGGACTGATTTACTTCATCTAACGGCTACATCAATTTTGATGATGTGGCTCAAGGAGAGGATAGAGAATTCCTAGTAGTGGGGGCTAGCTATTACTAGTAGATAAGTCTTTGTAGAGATTCCACTACATACGGAACAAAATGAATGAATCTACACTTAAAATGCATCTATATACATCCGCATGTGGTTCATGGTGAAATCTCTACAAAGACTTATATTTAGGAACGGGGGAAATGGCGTACTAAGCAAGCTTCTCCTCGTTCTGCGAGTTGACGGGACACATCAAAAGTACTCCAGTGTATAGAGCCTTGTCTCTAAGGTAGGCCCCACATGGTTTGCCTCTTTTTTTGACATAACACGTCAAGTCACAATTTGTTTGTTCACCCGTGGTAGACGATCCTCCCTCCACCAAGTGGACAACCAGTACACGTGCCAAATTACCACGTGGGCTGCCTTTTTCGTACAGAAATGAGCTCCACCGTGTACCCGCGCAGGTGTGGTTGGGAAAGAGACGGGAGTACGTGCACCGTGCATGCACCTCTTCTCTTCATGCACGTCCCCCACCTGCGTGGGTGTGTGTGAGAGATACAAACCACGTTTGTGAGTGTTTTTTGTTTTGGGGTGGGGGTGGGGTGGGGGGGTTGATTTCGTGAATTATTTGTGGGAATATGTGTCAATGACATCTCAAACAAAATTTTGCATGCAATGTGTGTGAAATGGAGGCCTATCCATATCATACATAGAGGGTCGGGCAATCCAGGAGAAGAGAGGGAGGGGTCATAACTATCGATAGAGTCGAAGAGAGGATCAAGTGGGTGGGTGCGAGATCGATGAAGAGAGCCATCGAAATTGTGTGTGTGTGTGTGTGTGTGTGTGTGCAAGTCAAAGATATAGGGCGACTGGCCTACCGGAACATTAGAGGGCACATGCCAAGTTTGTGTGTGGCAGGGAGACATGACTAGAGCGCTCGATGTATCGGTGTGTGTGGGGGGGGGTGGGGGAGGGGTAGGCAGAGGCCTAACTATAGAGGTAGAACGACTCGTATATGTGTTGAGAAGGAGAGACCCAGCTATGTCTTGAGGGAGATCAGTCGACATCCATACATAACTGAAGGACGAGAAATATGATGGGACAGAGAGAGAGAGAGGAGAGAGAGAGGGAGGGAGAGGGAGGGATATGGGTAGAGTACTGGATGGGTGATGGAGTTGCTTCTCGAAGATGGTGGGAGAGGCCTACTAGACAAACTAAGGGTGGAACTGCAATGTTATCAATAAGAGTGGGGATGTGTTTCTGTGTGTGCCTGTGCGTGATAGATCTATCGGGACGCATCCATGGATGATGAAGGGGAACCATGTGTTTGGTAAGCAAACCTAACTAGATCGGTAGATCAATTGTTTTTTGTCAGAGGAAGGGAGAGACACAACTAATGAGGTAGATCGATTGACGTGTGGGTAAAAACGAGTTATAAGGACCTAGCTAGCTATATGTATAGCGAGAGATCGGTCGGTGTACGTCCATTTGTTAGAGGCAAATAAGGCCCATCGAGACGGATAGACAGAGAATGGAGCTAGGAGGTGGTGCGAGAGGCCCAACTACTAGCTAGATAGGGGGAGGAGTGTGCGGTTGTGAAATCAATGAAAAGAGGGGCAAGAGTTTACACGTGTGTCTGGCCGTATGAGAGACACGAGGCAAGGACACATAAAGGAGGAGATTGAAGGTGTGTGTGTATGTTGTAGGCAGGCATCGCTGGAGAGGTTTATCGATCGGTGTGTGTCGGAAAGGAGTTGTGGAGACTCTGGGAGAACGACCTAAAGAAAAAAATGAATGTGCCCAGTGGATAGAATGCCGAGGGAGGGGGAGGGCAAGGAGGGCGTGTGCATGCACGAGAGAAAGTTAGTGGTAGCTACAAAGGTTAGAGGATTGTGTGGGTGTAAGAGACTAACAAAGATCATAATTTGATATGAAAGCGGATTCATATATTTGAATAGGAGATCATAGTGTTTTAAACATTGCATGCATGAATATAGCGGTGATACACGTGATGTGCACATGTTATACCATAATGTGATAATGCATGGCGTTTGTAACTCACAGCTAAATGCTGAACAATCTAAACCATACTATACAACAAACAATCTCACATTTTATTTGAATTTGTGATAATGTGTGGCGTTTGCAGCTTACAACTAAATATCGAACAATCTAAACAATACTATATATCGATCATTCTCACATTTTATTTGAATTTGTGGTAATGTGTGGTGTTTGCAACTCACATCTAAATACTTGTAGGCGTAGGGGGCGGGGCACCATACATAATGTGATAAACACATTATACATATGAGACATGGTTTAGATTATGAAGATCTAGCTAGATCTAGAAATGTAATGTGATTTGAAATCAAAATAAAGTGGATTCAAAAAATCTAGTTCGAGTTCATATAGCACACATAGTTCATATGTAACTCGAGACTAATCATGTGGTATGCTGTCAAGATAATACACAAATGATGGTTTAACTTGACAATAATGATGATGGTAGATCTTATTAAAACAGAGAAACGAATTCAAATGCTTTGACTTCACAACAATCATTACTGTAGATCTTATTCAAATAGAGAAACGAATTCAAATTTAGTTCATATTGAAGCGGTAGTATATACGTTTGGAATGCACTAAAATGTTCATTTGAGTATTAGATTGTATGCATTATACACGTAGCGAAATATTTTAATTGAACATAACATGAATTCAATGTTTTGAATGACATTTGTAGTGCGCATTGATTTGATACAGTACATGTTAGGCTTGTCCGGAAATTTCAACCCGCGCCTTGTTAGCCCGAAATATTTCAGATATATGTTTGTCTCATTGTGCTCCGACAATTCCCTCCATCTCAACCCACGCCTTGCTATTCCGAAATTACAATGCGCGTGAAAACTCCCACCTCCTGTGAAATCCCGACACACGAAATGCCCGTGGTACCCCTGAACCGAAAGAACCGCCTCAAATCGGTGGGGGTACTTTCTTAACTTACCCCACATTTCGGACAAGCGCGTCTCTAAGCCATGGTTCCCCACTGCCATCCCATCCGCCCACCCATTCGTACACCGAGGCCGCAAAAACATTGACAAAACCCCACACCCTGCTCTGTCCGCTACCCAGCCGAGCCTCTTCCCCGACGACGTCGTCCACAACAACACCTCGACGTCCCTCATCCACCGTACCGGATGAGGATCCGTCATCGATCTGATCGTCCCGCTGGTTCAGCCACCCCGTCCTCCACCTCCAAGGAGCTGCCCCGATGTTCCCCTCGTCTTTCGCGCCACCTCCATTCCCACACCGCCGTCTTCACCCGCACCACCGGAAGAGCATCATCATCACCGTTTCCTCGGATGAAGCTGTGGCCTAATCGGCGCCACCAAAGAGGTTGTACACTAATCACCGCATTTTCTTCTTGATTCGATCTCACGGTGCTGCCGGCGCTCGGCCCCGAGCCGACACGGCGCGGCTCCATCCACGGAGGCGTCGCCGGCCACTTCCTCCACGGCGTCGCTCCCTCGGCGGCGACGTCCACATCAGTAGGAGCTGCTGCTGCTTTAGCTCTCGCTTGCGCTGCTGCTCTGCTCTTGCTCTCGATCCCCTGCTTGGTCTACTCTTGCTATTGCTCTTGCTCGCGCTGCTGCTCTCGCTCTTGCTCTTTCTTGCGATGCTGCTCCGATTTAGCTACACTTCAGTCGACTGAATCGACTTTTGGGTCAGTTGATTTTCAGGGGGTGGGGGGGCTCGCCGGGGTGAAGGAAGAACCAGCCACAGCGGGGAGGGGGGCTCGCCGGAGAGGTACCCCACGATCTATCTTAGGGTTTAGGATGGGGGTGGTGGTCGCTTGCGGTGGCGGGGCGTTGGCGGGGCGGTGGCGTGGGGATCGCCGGAGAAAAAGCTCGGCACAGGGGGGCCTAGAGGGATGGCCGGGCGGCGGCGGACCGGCGGTGGGGAGTGTTTTCGGGGCGGGCGGGGC
This sequence comes from Triticum aestivum, assembly GCF_018294505.1. Taxonomy (NCBI): domain Eukaryota; kingdom Viridiplantae; phylum Streptophyta; class Magnoliopsida; order Poales; family Poaceae; genus Triticum; species Triticum aestivum. Next base: position 130,878,504 of record NC_057809.1, on the reverse strand, counting down.
GGCGCACCACCTGGCGGGCGGCGGGGGGGGGCTGCTGTTTGGCCGGTGGTGGCTGGCGGCTCAGGGGGGTGGAGGTTGAAGATGAACCGCAGGCCCTTGATTTCGTATCCAACGGCTGCAAAATCGACTGACCAGAGATGAAAAAGTCAGTCGACCGACGTGTAGCCTCACCTTGCTAGTGCGTTCAGTTTCGACAGCAAAATTCAGTTTTGACATTTAAGTTCAGTTTCGATAGTTAAGTTCAGTTTCGACAGTTAAGTTCAGTTTCGACAGTTAAGTTCAGAGATGAGCGGCTGATGTATTTTACATCTAGCACTTTGTGGTTATGTATTTTACGTCATGTATTGGAGATGCTATTAGAATTCCACTTAGGTTAACGTTGTTTGTTGTCTCTCTTGTCCTGCTTCAGTCTCGGTGTCATACAACTCACCGGAGCTGCTCCAACGACGAAACCCTCCATCACAGCAAAGCAGTACCTCGGGCTCCATCTCCAGACACCTAAGATCTTCTTCCCCTCCTCCGACAGCAAAGTCAGCCGGAGCATCCTCACCGGCCAACCCAATCATGCTGAGATCGACATGGCTTCGCCAAAGAGGTTGTACACTTGTTGCATCTCTTTTTTACTCTACGTGTTATATATATTATCCACTGAGCACACGGATTTGTTCCTTTAGTGTCTCCTTGAAATAAAAAACGTAGGAATTTTAATTTTCACTTGCCCTCCTTTTAAAATTCCTATTCATGAAGCACAAGACTAAGAGATAGTAGCATAATGGCATTATAACCGTACATTTTCTTGTGGTTTGACTTAATCTCACCATGCTTCTTTGCATCCTGTGATCTTCCAATTGTTGTGAATCAATCACCCAGATTGGCAGAAATCCTGTGTTTTTAAATTCTCTGTTTTGCACGTGCATTCCTATCCTATTCATGTCTATTTCCTATCCATGCATTGTTGGAATCCTCCAATTCAAACGAGCCCTTACAGAATTACTTCTCTTACAGATAGTTGTCAAAGAAAACCTTGCATGGTTTGTCCCGCTCCTGCTGCGTCGTCGTCCACCCCAGCTCAGCTGCTCCAACGACAGAATGGTCCAGCACAACAGGGATCCGGCCTCTAGACTGTCTTTCACCACCTTAGATCTTCTTCCCCACCGCTGGCAGCCATGAAAACTGCATTACCATCATCAGCCGAGCAGATGACCTCGAGGACTACATGGGTCCGCAAGAGAGGTCGCACTCTTTCGTGTCTACTTACGTTATGCATCGCTTAATATTACATGCTACTTTATCATCCTGTTCACCGATTAGACTCTGAGTCATCTCCAAACTAATGGTCAAACTTGAGTTTTTAAATGGTTGTGGGGTACATATCGGGGCCGCTATCAATAGTATCTATCTACTATCTGGTTAATCTCCGGTGTCTACCATGAGTTTCATGTTGGGTGGGAAACAAACAGTAAAGAAGCCATTATCTGTATTTTTTAACTGAAGCCATTATCTGCCTGCTATTATTGGTTTTGGGTCTATCCACAGGTTGCTACCATCACTCTGGATTTCTGCATGCACTCCTTACATAATCTCACTATGTTTTATTCCTATGCATGACAGTTATTGTAAACAATGGAACTGAACATGTAGAGCAAAAGAGATGAGCCTTGCGTGGTAATAAAATTTCATGCAGACGTCGCTCCATGGTAGGCGCAAAGGCAGCCCCCTTCCACGCATTTCAGATTGTAACCGAGAGGAAGATATCTGTTCTGAGGAGGATTCAGAAGGAGAAGACAACTCCTATGTACCCCCTGAGGTCTTCGCTCTAACTTGGCATGCTGATGTTGGTTATATCATGCATATGGTGTCTTGCATTGCTTACTTTATACATCAAATATGTCATCTGCTTAGTTTAGACATCCTTTGTGCGAATGCCATCTATTTAGTTTATTCATCGTTTATGTGAATTATGCAATGCCATCTTGTTTAGCCAGGCATCATATATGTGAATTTTGCAATGCCATCCTGCTTAGCCAGTCATCTTATATGTAAATTATATCAGGCCATCCTTTTTTCGTTACATATTACATTTGTCAATAATGTTAGTACATTCAACTGCTCTTCGTGTGCATCAGCCATTTGACACGGTGATGGCAAATTCTGGAGTGAAAATAAGGTCTTCATAGCAGATTATGCTATCTGACGAAGTGCATATCTCGCTGGTTACACATAGCTCCTCAGAGGAGGATTCAGAGACAGATGACCAGTCCTATTCCCCCCGAGGTGTATGCTCTAACTTGGCAGGGTTATGTTGCTCATATCGTGCGTATGGTGTCTCGCATTGCTATGTCATTTGATTAGTTTAGACATGCTTTGTGTGAATGCCACCTGTTCAGTGTCTAATTACCATATATGTGAATTATGCATTGCCATCTTGTTGCAAGACATTATATATGTGAATTATACAATGCTATCTTGTTGCAAAGGCATAATATATGTGAATTATGCAATGCCATGTTGTTTAGCCAATCATCATGTATGTGAATTATATCATGCTATCATTTTTTTGTATTACGTGTTCCATTTGTCGACAACGTTTGTATATTCAACTACTCTTCCTGTGCATCAGCCATTTGAAGCGGTGATGGAAGTATCTGGAGTGAAAACAAGGTATTCAGAGCAGACAATGCTACCTGCTGAAGCAGACATCTTGCTGGTTACAGAGAGCTCCTCAGAGGAGGATTCAGAGACTGATGACCAGTCCTATTTCCCCCCTGAGGTCTATGCTCAAACTTGGCAGGGTTATATTACCCATGTCATGCATGTTGTCTTGCATTGCTTAGTTTTTACATCATATATGGATTGCCATCTGCTTACTTGCTTACTATATAAATCATATATTTGAATTATATCATGCCATCATGTTTACATAGTACATACACATCATCTATCTGAATTATGGCATGGCAACCCATTTAATAAAGACATCATATAGTTATATCATCTCATCCTGTTTAGTGTTTACAGTCATCATATTTTGAATTATGGCATTCTATCCGTGAATGTATGTGAATTATGGCATGCCAACCTATTTAATAAACACATTATATAGTTATGTCATGTCATCCTGTTTACATAGTCTCATATTTTGAACTATGTCTTTCCATCTTTTTTAGTTAGCCATCATAATGTGAAATTGTGTCATGCTATCCTGTTTAGTTAGCCATCATATATGTGAAATTGTGTCATGCTATCATGTTTGGTTAGACAACATAAATATGAATTATTTCATGCCCTCTTTTATTCCCCACTATCCATTGCACCTGTCTATCATACAATGTCTATACTTTCAATTACTTTTCTTGTTTATCAGCCATTTGAATTGGAGAGCGTGATGGCAGTATCTAAGGGAGTAACAACACGGTCTTCAGAAAAGATAGTGCTACCAGTTGATGCAGATAGAACCACGGTTGTACTTGCCCAAGGACCAGATCCACCACACATAACCCAGACTCTCGCAGATTGTACCCCTACCCAGTTGGACAGAGAACCAGCTACACCCCTTCTAACCCCAACCCCGGCAGATAGTAACCCAGTTCCAGTTGACACAGCACCGTCTCCACCACAGAGCACCCAAACACGAGCAGTTAGTAAGGGAACTGCAGTGCCCAAAGCACGAGGACCACCACTCTGAATCCCAACTCAACGCTTAAAGGAGAAGAAGATTTGTTCTCAGGTCAGGTTCTGTAGCTATGGTTCATACTCCTTTGCTCTTGCATTACTGTATTTACTCATACCAACTATTTTCAAATTTGAAGGATGGAATTGAAACTCCAATGGCGCAACAGGTATGTTTTAAACCTGTTTCTTTAACTGGTTTGCTGTTGTAACCTGCTCTATGTTGATTTCAGTTTCAATTGAATAAATAGTTATGTTCTCATGTCATGCACATTACAAGTGTTGTTATTGCTCTATAGTTACCCACACTTATATTCTGTCTATTCTGCTTTGTCTTGAACAAATATTATTTGAACGGTGTCTCTATCTTGATTTGGCAACAAAAACTAGAATGATATAGACCATAAAGTGACCATGGTACATAGATATATGTTTGTTTCATGCTGTTATCCTGTCCACTTTACTACTGAACTCATTTACCAAAATGAGTTTCATATACAACATGGTAAACATGTGATGTGTCTGCTTGTTTCTCTTTTAGAATGCGGACAAAATATTGGAGAACAGTACCGCGTTATCCAATGGTAAAGGAAGTAATGCAGATAAGGTTCAAGATAGTGAGACATCCCTGTTGGTCTCCAAGAAAGCTGATAAAAACTATCTTGACGACAGTGAGGGAACCCAAAAGTCCTGTCTTGATGTAGTGTTCGAGTTACTGGCCACTACTGGTGGCACAAGCTCTTCGAACTCGCTGCCTGAATCAGTTCGTCTTCTTGAGTCTCAACTTCAAGTTGAAAGACATCGATCAGATGTGCTGCGACAGGAAGCTGAAGGACTGAGGAAGTCCCTGCAGAATTCAGATGCATATTTCTGGTGCAACAGCAAGCGCTGGAGGATTTAAGCGCCAAACAAGAGAAAGTTAATAAGCTTGCTAAGCATCTTGCCAGCATTATGGGTACCCAGGATATTGTTTCTTGAGATCTTCTGAAGTGGTTTTAGTTCTGGATTTGTTTTGCTGCGGCGTTTATTTGCGTTGGTCACCAACTTTGACAACCAGTGTATATGATATGCTGCTTTGTTCCCTATATTTGCACTGGTGGCGAACTTTGATGCTCAGTGGATGTAATATGTGTAATAGCTGTGATAGCCTACGTTAGTTGCTTGCTTATTTATTTCCTTGTTGTCTTGTTTATTTGTTTGCTTGTAGTCATTGCAGTTCTTTTTCCGCGGTTAGCTAATGGCTGCAATAACCTATTTTTTTTAACTAGGCCACAATAACCATGAGCTAATATTTACTGTAGTGGCACTGGGCCTCCTACTGGTCGTAGAAATAGTGGGCCTTCTACGGGCCGTAGAAACAATGGGCCTTCTACGGGCCATAGAAACAATGGGCCTTCTGCGGGTCGTATCATCAATGGGCCTTATATGGGCCGTCTGATCGATTGGCCAAACATGGGCCAAACAGACCGCATTATGGCTGTAAACGGGCTAGAGTTGGAATCATCCGTTCATGGGCCGACCATAACGGGCCATCATTAATAGGCCGTATTTGATGATGCTATGAAAACGGCCCAATGTATTAACAGACCACAAACGGGCCGACTGTAAGCACGGGCTGAATTTGGACCACAAGCAGAAAATGACAGTAACGGGTCGTAAGTAAATGAATGCTAGAAATGAGCCCAAGAATAAATGGGCTCTGAGAACGCCGAAAGATAACATGGGCTGGAAACGGCCCAACGGAATAACGGGCTGTTAATGGGTATAAAGTGATTACACTGTTCATTACGGGCCCGTTTCACCACGGGCCGTTAATGGGTGTAAGAGTGATACACTATTCATTACGGGCCGTCGCTACCATGGGCATTAATAGGCCAAGAGTTACATAGGGCCCTCATATGGGCGAAAGATGTATGGGCATACAGCGGCGAAGTGAAAACGGCTAGAATCATATTGGATGGCCAGATGAGCTCTGGCCTAATTCGGTAGGGCATACGGGCTTGGGTTAGCGGGCTGTAAATGGGCTATATGCGAACAGGCCGTTAAACAAGCTTTCGCATGGGCCAGCCCGCCACCTTTTGACCAGTCAACGGGCCGGCCTTTTCACAGGAATGGGCCTCTTTGGGCGTTTCCATGTGTCGACGTATCATCGGCGCCTTCGTCAAATGAGTGGGATGACATCTGTCCAACGATGAGCCGACAGCGTGTTTCTCCAGCAATGATGATTTTACACGTGGGAAATGCCATTGGTTTCGGTGCTGTTAAAATGGGTTTATCGGATCCCAAACCGACCCGCTAGCTAACGGGCGTTCGTTATGGTGGATGCACGTGTCGGTCACCTTCGACGAAAGCACTTCTGTGACGCGTGATTTTTCGTCATGGAAGTGGACACTTCCGTGATGCTAATTTTGGTAATGTAGGAACACTTCTTTACGACAGCACAGGTATGACTATCTTGATTCTGTCATAAAATCGTCATGGATGTACATGCATGACAAAAAATGCGACCTACTGTGACAAACACGTATCATCACGGAAGTGTATTTTTTTGTAGTGATAACATCGGCACGGCGACACTACGCCAACAACGGTTGCTCTATACAAACAGCATAACAACTCGAAGCAGCAGAACAACTACTGGCAGCGGAACAACGAACGACGATGATGGACTCCAATCCACAGGGACTCTAGCTGGAACGTTTATCCTAGCTCGCGAACATAGGAACACCACAAAAAAAGAAAGCAATCCAGGCACGACCTGCAAACTGGCATGACACGCCAGGTTAGTACATTGAATGTACTTGCAAGCTCACAATAACCAGAAGCATTCAAGACAAACAACAGCATGGCAATTACAGGTTAATCAGGAATTATCATGAGATCATCAGGATAACATAACATGAATAACATGAACATAATACTGCTAGAACAATATGATCATGGCAAGAACATATAAATCTGATGATACTAGCATGCAACATGATGACACTACATGTACCATTTATTCTGCCCGGGTTACCTCGTAACCAGTACATGCATCACTTACCAACCTCGGACATCACACGATCATCTCAGGATCAAATTAAGCTTGGTATAAACGATACCGTAGTAATCATTAAATGACCACAAGGAGCTTGATCTTTACCCATGATTCTCGCACAACATCACGAATATCCAACAACTTGGTATCTTCGATACCACGGTGATCATTCCGGCGATCACAACCATGACCAACACTTGGTCTCAAACGGTGATCTTTCTGGCAATCACAACAAACTTATCTCATCATCGAATAGTGGTTGTTATTAAGCACATTATTATTACTATTGTTGACTCACGGTGGGACCGACACGAACTGGGCCTTATCCGCGGGCGCGGCTATCGATAGATTTGATATACACTCTGCAGAGGTTAGTACACTGTACCCACACTACGGAACCCATGGCCTCGCACCCCCATTCGGGTGGACCAACGACGTTCTGACAAAACCAATCTATTGTCATGACACTCTCCTGGCCACTCCGACCCACTCCCAACTAGGCTAGTCCTGGGTGGCCCTATGTCTACCAAAGACACAACGACCACCGTCGTGGCCAAACGTCCCTCACGGGGACCGGATCCATAAAAATAACAACAATGGGCACACAAGGTTATGTCTGCTTACCTGATCAGGGTACACACGCCCATAACCTTCCCTAGTTGGAGGCACCAGTGAGAGGCACGACAATAGACCCAGTTAGGACCTTCCTATAAGGTAAGCGTGGTTGCACTGGTCAGTTTCGATATGGTGGCACCATGGCTCAGCCAACAGTTGTTCAAGTTCACTTTAATCCGGTTAAACTTGAATGCAATATGCTGAGCCATGATAACATAACATGATGCATATGCAAAGAATGGGCATGATATCAACATAAGCACGGGATGCAACATAACTATCCACCATATCAACTATGAATAATCTCCAACTGAACATGGCATAATGATGAGCATAAATATTACAAGTGCAGCACTACTCATAGCATAACATGACCACTAGCATCAACCATAAATACCATGCAAGAACTCATCAATAACATTACCGAGTAACACTTAACCAACTAACAACAAAGGAACAACGCATATTAACAGTACTCGGTAACCGACGTTAATCATGCATCGAAGAACATGACCAACCCCACATGTACTATTATCAAGCATGGCAATATGAAAGTAATACTAGCAACTAGCAGGGCATGATAACCAGGTGCATAACAACAAAGCAAGCAAGTAAGCACTAACCCAGAAGCATTACCACACCAACGATAACCATATTTTAAACAAGCAATCATTTAATAAATATTCAAGTTGAAAACCATGGCCACTGCATGACTATCACGCAAGTCGGTATTGTGGCTTGCCTGGGGTGACGGAGACTCCAGGAAGAAGTGCGGTGAAGCCGCGGAGCAAAACGTCGGACGGTTTTCTCTCGGGGGGGGGGGGGGGGGCTGATTAAAGGCAAGGGCAAAATGGTCATTTTCACTATGAGAACACCTAGTTAAAATGTTACCAAAATCTAGAGCTCGACGAGACGAAGAAGTGAGCGTTGGTTTCACCTCAATCAGAGTTACGGTTGCGGAGTTATGAGGTGTAGAAGAAGGACCAATCTATGAAAATTTTATCACCAACGGGTCCCTGAGTGGATAAGGCAGAAGCGTATTGAGGAAATACGTTTGCAGAATAGTGAAAGCGTACTTTAGGCTGCAGTAGAACAGAGTACGCTTTCTAGAGGGGTAAACGTATTCTGAGTAAAAGGAAGGAAAAATACGCTTACGAAGGAAGTAAACGTACTGACCGGAATACGTGTCCACTTGACACGTCAGCGGGGGCGCCTGGGCCACTGACGGGCCGGGCCCAGGGGCAGGGGAGGGAGGCGCGGGCGCACGTCGTCTTCCTCCTCTTGCTCCTGTTCTCACTGAACAGAGGAGAGGAGCAGGGGAGGGAGCGGCGGCGGCCTGGCCGGCTCCGACCGTCCCCGGCCAGGGCGAGGCCACCGGAGGCTGCGGCCCGGCGTGGCGCGTCCGTTCAGGGGGTCGGCCGGCCCCGGGGAGGAGAGGAGGACGTGGGGGCGGTGGAGTACCGAGGGGAGACAGAGGTGGCCGGTGGTGGAGGGGCTCGGCGCTGCGGCCACTCCGGTGAGGGGGAAAGGGGGTGGGACGACTCAGCGGAGCACGGGGAGGACGTTGGTGGAGGCGGGAGGGAGAGAGGAGGCTCGGATGGACTCGGTCGGGGTGGTGGCCGAGAGCAACGGCGACGGCCAAGCGCCGGCAGGCGCGTCCAGAGGGACTCCGGTGTCAAACGAGTGGGGTGGGGAGGCTCTCTGAGAGGAGGGGAAAACGGTGGACAGCTTTGGAAGAGAGGAGAGGGGCTAGGTTCGCCGAAAACGAGAAGACCGGCGATGGCCGAGACGAACTCCGGCGAAAAGAAGAGAGGGCCGAGGACTCTGGTGGGCGAGGAGGCTTGGGAAGATGCTGGTGAGGTGCGGAGGGACTCGGGGCACGCTTAAATAGCCTCGGGGAAGGCTCTGGAGCTCACAAACGAGCTTGAGCAGTGCTATAGTGGTGGGCAGTGGCTGAGCATGGCACGGGCATGGAGCTAGCGGCTCATTTATGGCGAACCACGAAGAGGCACCAATTCAGGGCGACGTAGTCGAGCACGGGTGAGCTACTGGACAAGGTTTGAGGTCGAGACGAGGAGGAAGGAGACGGGCATAGTGGCCGGAACAAGCCAGAGAACCCCTGCAGCCATGACGCCAGCGTGATCACCACACGCACTGGCGCAAGCGGCGTTCTTTGGCGTGGCCAACCATGTCCAATGGATGGACCTTGGTGCCCTTAGTCCAACTGAGGAAATAAATCGGTCCAGGGGCAAAGAATAGATTTGCACTTAGCTCCAAAAGTAAATCAGTAAGAAGGTGTTTGTAACTCTCTGTGGTTAAACCAGCTTGGTAACGTGGTAACTAGTTTGTCTGATGATGATCACATACTAAGGTGATGCTGATCACCAAAAATCAGACTAAGAGGATGAGTTTAGATGGTGGTAGCAGTAGAAAGTGCAATACTGGCAAGAATTGGGGATTTGGAGGATGCACTCACATACTTGATCTCAATGAGCTGAAATTTGGCAGAGAGGGGTTATATGATGGTATGAAGCTTCTATAAGAATTTCATGCCATTTGGAAATACCAAAGTGGCACTTGCTTCACAAAGCTTCATTCTGGATAGAAACTTGGAAAAATTTCACAGGTCAATTGGATTAACTAGTTGAGCTAAAACTTCGTTGGGAGAGTTGATATGGATTGAAGAATGCTCTGGAAAATTTTCAGCTTAAATAAAGCAATATAAAATATAGCTGCTTCACAAACTGAAAATCTTACCAGAAACTAAGATTTGGAGCTGGGCTCACATAGATGAGTTACATGAGCTCATATTTGGTGGAGAGTCATGATTGGACCATAGGAAGGACCTTGAAAAATTGCAACTCATTTGGATTTTCCTAGATTGTACTTCCTTCACAATCACTTCCCTTAGACAGGAACTTTAGAAAATTGCTCAGGAATATTTACTAGGCAAAGTGAGTTGAATTTTGGCATGATCCAATGATATGGAAAGGAAAAGCTGTCCAGGAAGTTTGGGGTAAATCAAGCATATATAAATAGCACTACCTTTGCAAAGTGCCATTTAGGGCAGAATAGGGAAAGAATTATTGGAGGATTATTTTGGAACATGGAAATGAAATATTTTGCCATATGTGAGCAAGATAGGACCCAAAAAATTTATGAGAATTATTTGGGAATTTTAGGAGTGACAGAAATATAGGTTGCTTCACAACCTAGGGTTTTAAGGGTTATTCCTTTATCATTAAGGAATATTCCCAACAAAAGAATTTTAGATTAGGTCAAGGATGGAAATGAAATGATATTGGGATGATGATGAAGGTGACAAGCCACTAGAAAACCTAGGAAGACATGATCTTTCCAAGTTTCAGAATCACATAGCCATGAAAAAGCAAATCAAATCAGGAAATCCAAGAAAATCAAAGGAAAAAGAAAAGGACTAAAATCCAGGCTGTTACAAACCTCCCCCCTTAAAGAAATATCGTCCTCAAGATTTGGTTGCTCAGGGTTAAATACTCTTTCTGACTTGAAGAAACCGTTTCCAACTCAGGTTTCTTTTATTCATTCTCATATAATATTTCCACTGAATTGGATATAATGACTGTCTTGATCTGGGGTGGTTTGCTTCACTGGATCTGACATACTGACATGACTTACCATAATGAAGTATACCTCTTGGGTTTGCCGTGGAATAAGACGGTCTTAGGCATCCACATTTTTCACATACTAACCGGCATACCTGTATTGTTGGTCTTGCTCCTTCATTATTACTTTCTTCATCTGGATCCTCCGCTGAAAGAGCAGGACCTTATATGCATCCTTGATTATTTTCGCGGCCCTGAATACTGTTACATACAATATCTGGCAATCATACCTTGGTCTGGTTCATGTTTTGAGCCTCGATATATTTATCCGGCTCACGTGTGGTTATACAGATCTCAATATTGTTGTGGATTATGCCAGACAGCAACAGGGTTAATAATATCACCTTGTGAGGCTGATTTTTATAATCACTACCAAGATTATTGTCTCAGTGTTGTCTTTCCTTCAAGACTTGTTGATTATGGCATCACCCACCGGTTTTTGTTTCTTGAATAACCGGTGAGGTTGGCGGATGCGTACCGTGAATTCTTCCTTGTGCAAGAGACTTGCATGGATTTGGCAGCATACTGAATGAATGAACAAAAATCTGATTCTCGAGGCATACCGTTGTTCTGACTGATTTTTGTTTCAGACCAACTGTTGTAGATCTGCCACTTGGAAAGCACTGCCATATGCTGACAATTCATAATTTAATGTCTTGTATTAGTGCCGTACAAAAGAATACTGGGCATCTTGCGTTCGGAAACAATCGGGGTATCGTGCTGAGGAAGGCTTGGTGGCTTATGCTCGAAGCCATCGGTGGATATCTTATTGAGGAAATCGAGGTACCATACCTCATAAGCTTCCCCCCTTAAAGACTATGCTAGGGAATATTCGGTACCTTATCCCAGAAGCTTTTGCAGTATTTTATCGAGAAGACTGAATATCTTGCATGGGAATCCATTCATTACCTACCGATGCAGACTGGGAACCTTATCTTTGTACACTTCGTCAATAAATTGTGGAGAAGGACGGGACTGATTTTCTTGGTGAATGGAATGACATATATATTTTTTATCAGTCCGGCAGCTGATTACTTATATGACAAGAATTGTCTGACTGTCCTTACGGAATTCACCATGCAAGTGGACTGACTTCTGGGTGTCGCAATGTTTTAATTTTGACTTCTCGCACATTCAATCATTGTGCATAGCCCATACCTTTGACTTGAAATGCATGATTGATCCAAGTTTGTCCTCTCTCTGATTTAATCTTTGCTGCGATAAAGTGTATCTCTGACAGGTACTTGTTGCCGAAAGTCTGATCAAAATACAATTTGTATCCAGACGGATGTCTGCAATACAATGCTGTCGGCTGAAAACCTCATTGATTTTAACTGACTTCCTTGGTGTATCTGTACTGCTTACTGCTCCTTTTGATCCGGTGTCGGTCGAGGAATAATTTCCATAAGGGGGTAACACCGAGGATTCAAAACAAAGAAGCACGAGAAAACAATTTATTTCAACAAAGCACACATCAAACAAGCTACAAAGCTGCTCCACACAGGCATGCACAAGCATGATGCTACAGCAGATGCATGAACACTACACGAGGGATTACATCCTACTCTTGAGCAAACGCTCGCGAATTGACGAGGAAGCTAAGGGAGTAGCGAGTGGAACCGCTGACTCTGAAACTCTGAATGGACGTGGCGGAGGAGTTGGAGAAGCTAGCGGAGACTGAAGTAAAGCGACACCAAGAAATCTCCTGGCCCGAATGGCGTCTCGGACTAACTCAGAAATAAGAAGACACTCGGCCGTCATGTAACGAGACATGGCTAGGATAGCCGGGTCATCTTGAGGGTTGACGGAGGGAAATTGATTCGCCTAGGATTCTCGACGATGGTGGGATAATATTGATAAGCACAGTTCTCTTGCACCATGCTCTCTTGATGACGAAGACCGGTGACTCCTGCCATTGCGGCAAGTTGAACAACACGCTCAGGAGTAGCGCCGTAACCACCATGGAACTGTAGATGCGCTTACCGACAGGAATCGGGGCTGATAGATGAACATGAGCAACATATTCCCGAATCCTTCCTCCAACAGAAAACTGGAATACTTGATAATGAGGTGGATCTCCGAGGGGATAAATACTACGCCACATGTCGCCAAGGAGAGCGACAAAGCTGAGAGGTGCAGAAGTGGGACTGAACTCAATAGGAACGGCACCGGGAGCTAAGGGAAGAGCACTGAACTCATGGAAGTTGACCGCCATCTACGCATGAAACATGAGTTAATGGTAACCGAAATAAGACTATATGCAGCAAACAAATGCAACAACCAAATGCAGCAAGCAAGGGCAACAACTAGACCCTTATGCTACCGGTTTTCTAACGTTCCAGCAGACTAGGACGCTCTACAGCCAGACCTGCTCTAATACCAAGCCTGTGGCACCCCGGCTCAGAGAAAACCGGAATGCCCCGTATTCCATTCCAGAGATTGAGGTGAAGTCTTCTGGAATACGGCACTGCTTAGTATAGAACAAACCAGCTCCCTATTACAACACGAATAGGAATACACAGGTTCCGATATTACAATGAATAACATCGGCACGATGACACTACGCCAACCACGGTTGCTCTATACAAGTAGCATAACAACTCGAAGCAGCAGAACAACTACTGGCAGCGGAACAATGAACGGCGATGATGGACTCCAATCCGCAGGGACTCTGGCTGGAACGTTTATCCTAGCTCGCTAACACAGGAACAACACCAAACAAGAAAGCAATCCAGGCACGACCTGCAAACTGGCATGACACGCCATGTCAGTACATTGAATGTACTTGCAAGCTCACAATAACCAGAAACATTCAAGACAAACAACAACATGGCAATTACCGGTTAATCATGAATTATCATGAGATCATCAGGATAACATAATATGAAAAACATGAACATAATACTGCTAGAACAACATGATCATGGCAAGAGCATATAAATCTGATGATACTAGCATGCAACATGATGATGACACTACATGTACCATTTATTCTGCTCGAGTTACCTCGTAACCAGCACATGCATCACTTAACAACCTTGGACATCACACGATCATCTCAGGATCAAATCAAGCTTGGTATAAGCAATACCGTAGTAATCATTAAATGACCACGAGGAGCTTGATCTTTAGCCATGATTCTCGCACAACATCATGAATATCCAACAACTCGGTATCCTCGATACCACGGTGATCATTTCGGCAGTCACAACCATGACCAACACTTGGTCTCAAACGCTGATCTTTCCGGCGATCACAACCAACTTATCTCATCATCGAACAATGGTTGTTATTAAGCACATTATTATTATTACTGTTGACTCACGGTGGGACTGACACGAACTGGGGCCTTAACCACGGGCGCAGCTATCGATAGATTTAATATACACTCTGCAGAGGTTAGTACACTATACCCACACTACGGAACCCATGGCCTTGCACTCCCATTCAGGTGGACCAACGGCGTTCCGACAAAACTGATCTATTGTCATGACACTCTCCCGACCACTCCGCCCCACTCCCAACTGGGCTAGTCCTGGGTGGCCCCATGTCTACCAAAGACACAACAACCACCGTCGTGGCCAAACGTCCCTCACGGGGACCGGATCCATAAAAATAACAACAACGGGCACACAAGGTTATCTCTGCTTACCTGATCAGGGTACGCACGCCCATACCCTTCCCTAGTTGGAGGCACTAGTGAGAGGCACGACAATAGACCTAGTGAGGACCTTCCCATAAGGTAAGCGTGGTTGCACTGGTCAGTTTCGATATGGTGGCACCATGACTCAGCCAACAGTTGTTCAAGTTCAATTTAATCCGGTTAAACTTGAATGCAATATGCTGAGCCATGATAACATAACATGATGCATATACAAAGCATGAGCATGATATAAACATAAGCACGGGATGCAACATAACTATCCACCATATCAACAATGAATAATCTCCAACTGAACATGGCATAATGACGAGCATAAATATTACAAGTGCAACACTACTCATAGCATAACATGACCACTAGCATCAACCATAAGTACCATGCAAGAACTCATCAATAACATTACCGAGTAACACTTAACCAACTAACAGCAAAGGAACAACGCATATTAACAGTACTCGGTAACCGACGTTAGTCATGCACCGAAGAACATGACCAACCCCACATGTACTACTATCAAGCATGGCAATATGGAAGTAATACTAGCAACTAGCAGGGCATGATAACCAGGTGCATAAAAACAAAGCAAGCAAGTAAGAACTAACCCAGAAGCATTATCGCACCAATGATAACCATATTTTAAACAAGCAATCATTTAATAAATATTCAAGTTGAAAACCATGGCTACTACATGACTATCATGCAAGTGGGTATTGTGGCTTGCCTGTGGTGACGGAGACTCCAGGAAGAAGTGCGGTGAAGCCGCAGAGCGAAACGTCGGACGGTTTTCTCTCGGAGGGGGCTGATTAGAGGCAACGGCAAAATGGTCATTTTCACTGTGAGAACACCTAGTGAAAATGTTAGCAAAATCAAGAGCTCGACGAGACTAAGAAGTGAGCGTTGGTTTCACCTCAATCGGAGTTATGGTTGCGGAGTTATGAGGTGTAGAAGAAGAAGGACCAATCTATGAAAATTTTATCACCAATTCCCTGAGTGGATAAGGCAGAAGCGTATTGAGGGAAATACGTTTTCAGAAAGTGAAAGCGTACTTTATCCCGCAGTATAACGGAATACGCTATCCAGTGGGGACAACGTATTTTGAGTAAAAGGAAGGAAAAATACGCTTTCGAAGGAAGAAAACGTACTGCTGGAATACGCTTCCACTTGACACGTCAGCGGGGGCGCCTGGGCCACTGACGGGTTGGGCCCAGGGGCAGGGGAGGGAGGCGTGGGCGCACGTCGTCTTCCTCCTCTCGCTCCTGTTCTCACGTGAACAGAGGAGAGGAGCAGGGGAGGGAGCGGCGGCGGCCTGGCCGGCTCCGGCCGTCCCCGGCCCGGACGAGGCCGTTCAGGGGTCGGCCGGCCCCGGGGAGGAGAGAAGGACATGGGGGCGGAGGAGGACTGAGGGGAGACAGAGGCGGGCGATGGTGGAGGGGCTCGGCGCTGCGGCCACTCCGGTGAGGGGGCAAGGGGGTGGGACGACTCAGCGGAGCACGGGGAGGATGATGGTGGAGTCGGGAGGGAGAGAGGAGGCTCGGATGGACTCGGTCGAGGTGGTGGCCGAGAGCAACGGCGACGGACAAGTGCCGGGAGGCGCGGCCAGAGGGAGTCCGGGGTCAAACGAGTGGGGTGGGGAGGCTCTCTGGGAGGAGGGGAACACGGTGGACAGCTCTGGAAGAGAGGAGAGCGGCTAGGTTCGCCAAAAACGAGAAGACCGGCGATGGCCGAGGCGAACTCCGGCGAAAAGAAGAGAGGGCCGAGTGCTCTGGTGGGCGAGGAGGCTTGGGAAGAGGCTGGTGAGGTGCGGAGGGACTCGGGGCACGCTTAAATAGCCACGGGGAAGGCTCTGGAGCTCACAAACGAGCTTGAGTAGTGCTATAGTGGTGGGCAGAGCCTGAGCATGGCATAGGCATGGAGCTAGCGGCTCATTTATGGCGAACCACAACGAGGCACCGATGGAGGGCGACGCAATAGAGCACGGGTGAGCTTCCGGACAAGGTTTGAGGTCGAGACAGGGAGGCAGGAGACGAGGATAGTGGCCGGAACAAGCGAGAGCACGCCTGCAACCATGACGCCAGCGTGATCAACACGTGCACTAGCGCAAGCAGCGGTCTTTGGCGTGGCCAACCATGTCCAATGGATGGACCTTGGTGCCCTTAGTCCAACTGAAGAAATAAATCGGTCCAGGGGCAAAAAAGAGATTTGCACTTCGCTCCAAAAGTAAATCAGTAAGAAGGTGTTTGTAACTCTCTGTGGTTAAACCAGCTTGGTAACGTGGTAACTAGTTTGTCTGATGATGATCACATACTAAGATGATGCTGGTCAACAAAAATCAGACTAAGAGGAGGAGTTTAGATGGTGGTAGCAGTAGAAAGTGCAATACTGGCCAGAATTGGGGATTTGGATGATGCACTCACATACTTGATCTCTGTGAGCTGAAATTTGGCAGAGAGGGGTTATATGATGATATGAAGTTGCTGTAAAAATTTCATGCCATTTGGAAATACCAAAGTGGCACTTGCTTCACAAAGCTTCATTCTGGACAGAAACTTGGAAACATTGCACAGGGCAATTGGATTAACTAGTTGAGCTAAAACTTGGTGGGGGAATTGATATGGATCGAAGAATGCCCTGGAAAAGTTTCAGATTAAATTAAGCAATATAAGAAATAGCTGCTTCACAAACTGAAAATCTTACCAGAAACTAAGATTTGGAGCTGGGCTCACATAGATGAGTTACATGAGCTCATATTTTGTGGACAGTCATTATTTGACCATAGGAAGGACCTTAAAAATTGCAACTCATTTGGATATGCCTAGATTGTACTTCCTTCACAATCACTTCCCTCAGACAGGAGCTTGGAAAAATTGCTCAGGAATATTTACTAGGCAAAGTGAGTTGAATTTTGGCATGATCCAATGATATGGACAGGAAAAGCTGTCCAAGAAGTTTGGGGTAAATCAAGCAAATATAAATAGCACTTCCTTTGCAAAGTGCCATTTAGGGCAGAATAGGAAAAGAATTATTGGAGGATTATTTTTGAACATGGAAATGAAATATTTTGCCATATTTGAGCAATATAGGACCCAAAAAATTTATGAGAATTATTTGGGAATTTTAGGAGTGACAGAAATATAGGTTTCTTCACAACCTAGGGTTTTAAGGGTTATTCCTTTATCAGCAAGGAATATTCCCAACAAAAGAATTTTAGGTTAGGTCAAGGATGGAAATGAAATGATCTTGGGATGATGATGAAGGTGACAAGCCACTAGAAAACCTGGGAAGACATGATCTTCCCAAATTTCAGAACCACATAGCCATGGAAAAGCAAATCAAATCAGGAATCCAAGAAAATCAAAGGAAAAAGAAAAGGACTAAAATCCAGGCTGTTACAAACCTCCCCCCTTAAAGAAATCTCGTCCTCGAGATTTGGTTGCTCAGGGTTAAATAATCTTTCTGACTTGAAGAAACCGTTTCCAACTCAGGTTTCTTTTATTCATTCTCATATAATATTTCCACTGAATTGGATATAACTGACTGTCTTGATCTGGGGTGGTTTGCTTCACTGGATCTGACATAGTGACAGGATGTAACACAATGGAATATACCTCTTGGGTTTGCCGTGGAATAAGATGGTCTTAGGCATCCACATTTTTCACATACTAACCGGCATACCCGTATTGTTGGTCTTGCTCCTTCATTATTACTTTCTTCATATGGATCCTCGGCTGAAAGAGCGGGACCTTATATGCATCCTTGATTATTTTCGCGGCCCTGAATACTGTTACATACAATATCTGGCAATCATACCTTGGTCTGGTTCATGTTTTGAGCGTCGGTATATTTATCCGGCTCATGTGTGTTTATACAGATCTCAATACTGTTGTGGATTATGCCAGACAGCAACAGGGTTAATAATATCACCTTGTGAGGCTGATTTTTATAATCACTGCCAAGATTATTGTCTCAGTGTTGTCTTTCCTTCAAGACTTGTTGATTATGGCATCACCCACTGGTTTTTGTTTCTTGAATAACCAGTGAGGTTGGCGGATCCATACCGTGAATTCTTCCTTGTGCGAGAGACTTGCATGGATTTGGCAGCATACTGAATGAATGAACAAAAATCTGATTCTCGAGGCATACCTTTTTTCTGACTGATTTTTGTTTTAGACCAACTGTTGCAGATGTGCCACTTGGAAAGCACTGCCATATGCTGACAATTCATAATTTAATGTCTTGTATTAGTGCCGTGCAGAAGAATACTGGGCATCTTGCGTTCGGAAACAATCGGGGTATCGTGCCAAGGAAGGCTTGGTGGCTTATGCTCGAAGCCATCGGTGGATATCTTATTGAGGAAATCAGGGTACCGTACCTCATAAGCTTCCCCCCTTAAAGACTATGCTAGGGAATATCCGGTACCTTATCCCAGAAGCTTTTGCAGTATTTTATCGAGAAGACTGAATATCTTGCATGGGAAACCATTCATTACCTACCGATGCAGACTGGGAACCTTATCTTTGTACACTTCGTCAATAAATTGCGGAGAAGGACGAGACTGATTTTCTTGGTGAATGGAATGACATATATATTTTTGTCAGTCCAGCAGCTGATTACTTATATGGCAAGAATTGTCTGACTGTCCTTACGGAATTCACCATGCAAGTGGACTAACTTCTGGGTGTTGCAATGTTTTAATTTTGACTTATGGCACATTCAATCATTGTGCATAGCCCATACCTTTGACTTGAAATGCACGATTGATCCAAGTTTGTCCTCTCTTTGATTTAATCTTTGCTGCGATAAAGTGTATCTCTGACAGGTACTTGTTGCCGAAAGTCTGATCAAAATACAATTTGTATCCGGACGGATGTCTGCAATACAATGCTGTTGGCTAAAAACCTCATTGATTTTAACTGACTTCCTTGGTGTATATATGTACTGCTTACGGCTCCTTCTGATCCGGTGTCAGTCAAGGAATAATTTCCATAAGGGGGTAACACCGAGGATTCAAAACAAAGAAGCACGAGAAAACAATTTATTTCAACAAAGCACACAACAAACAAGCTACAAAGCTGCTCCACACAGGCACACACAAGCATGATGCTACAGCAGATGCATGAACACTACACGAGGGATTACATCCTACGCTTGAGCAAACGCTCGCGAACTGAAATACTATCCGATCTTCATCCCCAGTTGCTCTTGTATTTACAAGATGCCCTAAAATACTCTTTGATGTTCCGAGAATCCTTTATGCTTACTGCCCTGCAGTTCCTTGCTGCATGAATACCCCTACGAATAATTCTTCACCCCTATCAAGGAATTGTTCATTACTAGTTGATCATTATGATTCACAAGATACATTGAAATACTATCCGATCTTCGGGCAATTCTCAGCCAACTATTGCTCTGCAAATACTTGTCTGATTGCATTATGGTTGCGTTCCATATGTCTAGCAATATTCATTAGTATCCTTTGTCATCATCATTTTCAGCCGTTGATTTGATATGTTGTGAATGCTCGCAATCCTCAGTCGAATCCTAGAATTCATCCTTCTGGCTCAGACATCATTTTAAAACATGAGCTGGTTCTTGACCAATCAAATTGGCGTCGATTGTGCCCCTAAGTCTATTAAAATTATCCATCCTTGATCATAGCGTATGCTTTTGATACTTCGCTTGGTAAATCACAATTCCTTTACAATTGAGCTCTGAGTTAGTCAGTTGTTTCTATAGTCCAATGTCTTTGCATTGTTTCTTCCTCTGGTTGAGTACCGTTGCTCCCATCAGATCCCTTGAGGACCACCGGATTCTTTGTTGGATTTTATCCGACAGTGTCCTTCATATTCAATCACTTTGGAAGTTCTTTCCCTGATACAAAATGCCATTGGTAAATCCTATTCTCTGATTTGGCCAACCATGCTCCGTTTTCGAGGTGGTGGCATTCACTCCTGAAGCTTGAGGTATATATATCTAAGATGCCCCGATGGGTTGAACCTATACCTTCCCTAAAAAAAGTATGAACCCGAAGGTTTTCACAAGTCATACCCTTCTAGTGTTTTACCAGATAATTTTCTACCATACAACTTCTTCAAGGATGAGAAGTGAATGCAAGGTTATGCATTGGAGAAGTGGGAGTCGACCTTGAACTTTGTGTTCACGCCCATGGATGCGATGTAGATCCTATCATGGAGGCTTCTTGTAATAATAACTATTTCCTTAGTATGATTTGATCTTGTACCTGTGATTTTGTCCTTTGCAGTCGTGGTTCCGACCAGATTGTTCTCCTTTGATTCTATTTCTCGGACAAGTTAAAGTACTTGCCTTCTTCAGATCAGTATGCCTGCCCAACCTCTATTTTGTTCTACCTTCGAGTATTACCCCTCATATCTTGAGGATATCAACCCATTACACTTCATATTATAAATTTCTGAAGTAGTAACTTTCCCCGTCATAGTCACTCCACGGGTTCTGGGTTGTCGTCAATCAAGAACACCGAATTATGAATCGAATCAACACTGAGATTCAGTACTCCCAGTACTTTGTTGTTGAGAAGTTTAATACTCCATAACATCATTCCTAGCCTGATTGGCTACGTCATTATCGTGCAAATTTTAACTATGCTACCTGGTCCTTAATCCCGGAACACAACCTTCGATGATGAGCTAAGCTCACGTCGATTTCCCCGTCTTATCATTCCACCTCGAACAAAAATCTTGATTCCGAGTTGGTGTCGTATCCGTGGTTCCAATAATCTTTTGTTGCATCGGTCCTTTTACTTGATATAGTCGCTGTTCGATTGCTTCTTCGTGGAGCCTCTCGACAAAATTTGTCGTGATCATCATCAGCATTCTGAGCTCTTCCAGGATATCAATTGAATTCATGATGGGAAATACCATCCTTACCCTTGCTGATTTGTGATGTCATCGACCACTTTATTGCCTTCCCTCCAACACAAACTTGTTTGTGTTCTGGGTTATACCTTGAGTTCCTCACTATCCAACATTTGTTCTTCTTTATCTTGGAGTGCTACCATCTTTTATGACAAGAATGTCGTGAGGATTACTCCACCTCTTAAGAATTCATGGTATAGTGATACTTCTCGCCATATACATTCATTTCTTGGTCTCCGTGTTGTTTTTAACAGGAATACCAACAATTGAACTGTGATGTGTAAAGTTCAAAACTTCTAGCAACCCTATTGCTTGTAAGTAATGAACGATGGTTTCCTTCTTGGTGTATTGGTTATGAAATCACAATACTAACCGTGATCATGCTACCTAAGCCCATATTTTGGGTGCACCTTCCAACCAATGTTTAATTGTGTATGTTTTCCTCAAGCATACATCATTATATCATTTGATCTGACAAATGTTATCTCCTTGATTAACATAATTATGGAAATCCACATTATTAGAAATCTCGATGAATTGTCGCTGAGTTCATTAGCTACCTCCTCATCCTCTTTTGGGTTTGATGATGAACTCTTGTTTTGAAACTCGCTTCCATAGTTCATTTCCCGAGAATCTTACAATGTCATCTCATCAATTTGTGTTGCACCTTTTCTTATCAGGCCTCCTGAGTCTGAGGTATCCTGACACCAATCAGATCCGAATTTCGGTCAGATACGATGGTTGGAACATGTTTTAAAGAGTTACAACATTGGTCTTTATATGCCTCAGTAAGGTGATGCCATGCCTGGCACACCTGGCCGGAGAACCTATTGTTATAGTTTCCTATTTAGCAAGGTTAACCATTCTTCCATGAGGAAATCATAAGACCTATTCTATATGTTGTTCCTGATGAATCCTTTGTATATCCAAGTCCAACCTTTGCTTGATGACCATGTCAATACTATCTCGAAGCATGTCTGTGGTACTCCGATTTTCAACAAGAGCATTTGAAGCACAATAATACAATTTTCTTAGTCAAATATCCTAACACCGTTGTATGGGTAATGTCATGAAATTTCCCTCCTCTTATCGAAAGGGTTTTCTACTTTATATCTTGTCACGGATATCATGCTCTGTTTGTCCTTGGGAAGGAAATACCCCTAAAATATGTGTTTTAACACATTTTCCTTTCCATTGTTCTGTTTAATCTGATAATCATATTTTCCTTCCCATTGATTTGTTTAACCTTTATTGTGATCTATATGATCTAAGCAGTAATAATTCAGTGCTTATGTAGACACATCGGTGTACAACTCTGTCAGTGAGACCATGTTTCTACTGTTGATGACATTCCGGTAACCGCCGATGGACGAGAACTTTGCCTATTGGTCCGCCTCGTTCAACGAGCAGGAAAATGGTTCTCTTTGTCCCTCACCCTTTGTACCGATGTTGTTGCTGACAGAACTGATAGGTTATCCTCTCACATTCCTTGCTTACATGATCATGCAAGACGACATCACCCTTCCTACTTTTAACGCACATGGTGGGCCCATAACCCACAGTTCCACAGAACCGAAACCTGACTCTCCTGTACACCTTGTTGTCAAGTTATTCCTCGTTGTCGGATCACGGGTTCTGGCAAAACCCTCGAGGTTCGAACACTAGGGTGCGCGCGAAGGTTTCCTCCCTATCGATCCACACCCTAACTCTCTAAGATCTCGCGAACGAACTCGACGAACTCACAAGACAAAGACACGAGATTTATACTGGTTCAGGCCACCGTTGTGGGGTAATACCCTACTCCAGTGTGGTGGTGGTGGATTGCCTCTTGGGCTGATGATGAATAGTACAAGGGGAAGAACAGCCTCCTGAGATTGAGGTGTTCTTGTGCTCTCCTTTCGTTGTCCTCTACTGTGGTGGCTAGTTCTACTTATATAGGCCCTGGTCCTCTCCCCAAATATTGAGCGGGAAGGGAGCCAACAACGGCCAGTTTGAAAGGGGACAACTAGTACAGCTTATCCTGACAAAAGTAGTCTTCGCATGCAAAAGGCTCTGGTGGTGACGCCGTCTTGGGCTCCATGGTGACCTCCGTCTTGCCGTCCTGCTGGTCTTGGTCTCGTTGCACCGATATGGAAACCTTTCCTTGATGCCTCGGTACTCCGCGCCCGCGCTTGCCCCCTTGGCACCAAATAGGAAGCAAGGACATTGCGCGCGCTGGCGCCAGCCTGGCCTCGATCGTCATGGCTCACGTCACGAGTACCTCGCGAGGTTTGCCTTGCCTTGATCTCTCCGCCCCTCGTGAGCCTTCCTGGCGAGGCCGCTCCTGAGGAGGTCTTGCGTCGTCCGCCTCGCAAGGCTTGGCCCCTCGCGAGGGTCTTGAATACCTCGTCAATGAAGATGGGCCGTACAGCCCAGCCAGCCCAGGCACGCCACGGGCCGCAGGCCGGCAAGTCTGGGGACCCCTGTTCCCAGAAAACCAACAGTAGCCCCCGGGCCCAAGGTGCGCTCAGGCTTGGCTTCGAGGCGAAGCCAAAGGTCAAGCGCGGAGCACCGCGGGCCCCAAAAGCCCACGGCCTCGGTTGACGCATGGCGGTTGATTGGACGTGGGCGTCTCCGCTTCCCCACGCTGCCTCGGCAACTGCCCGTCTTGACAAAAAGGCTGGCGCAGACAGTGCTTTCCTTCATTTCTTCTTCCTCGCCTTGCTCCAGATCCCCTTTCTCGCTCCTTGCTGCTGAAACCTCCAGATCGCTCCAACCTCGCCCCGCATCTGCGACCAATGGCGCCGCACAAGGTCAAGTCCTCCTCGGAGCCGGCCTGGTTTGAGCCAGCCCTCGATGCGCCCAACATCACGGAGAAGAACCTTGCCGCCATGCGCTTGCTGACGGCGGGGGAGAGTAACGAGAGGGGGAAGCCGGAGCTCCCGCTTGCCTCCGATGCGCCGAAGCCTAAGGGAAGCACCTTCTGCCCTTTCTTCACGAGCAGCATCACCGCCGGGTTGGTTCCCCCCTTTTCTGATTTCTTTTTCGAGGTCCTCGACCACTTCGGGCTGCAGGTGCTGCATCTCCATTCCAACTCCATTCTTCTCTTGTCTATCTTCACCTACTATGTGAGGTGTACCTGGGCATGATGCCGTCCGTGGCACTGCTGCACCACTTTTTCTTCCTCCGCCTCATCGGCGGCCATATCTCCGGGTGCGCCAACTTCATCGCGGCCGGCCAGGCCAACTCGATCTCGAACACCGGGAAGAGGGTTGACAACATTAGGGCCAAATGGGTCGTGATGAGTGCCAAATGCGTCCATCCACGCTTGGAACTGCCGACAAAGGCGCCCCAGTCGGGCAAGGGGTGGTCTCGTGTAGAGCTCACCGACGAGAGGGCGTCATCGGTGTTGGAGCAGATGAAGATCGATTTGAAGCCGGGCAATGCGAAGGAGGCCAAGGTGACGGGGGCCATGCTCCTGAAGGAAATCTTGACGCTGCGCGTTGCTCCACTTTAGGCGCTCACGCGCCCTTTGTGGAAGCTTGGAGATGAAGAAGACAAGATTCGTCTGAGCCCGGTGGCCCTGCCTGATGACGAGCTAACTGCAGTTCTGTGCCTCTTGGTTGGGGATAACCAAGAGTACCCGCCGAGCGCCTTTCTTCCTTCGTTCCATCATAAGGACTAGGAGCAATTCATTGCCTCTAGGCCGACCTTTGACGCGTGCGGGCTGGTGCCGCCGGCGCTCGCTGGGGCCTCTGCAACGCCGAAGCCGGTGGAGGTGTCTTCTGACGAGTCCCACGGGGAGGAAGAGGGGGAGGAGGACTCGGAGGAGACCCCCAAGGAGATGGGGGAGAACTCCCCCCAGAGCAAGGCCGACATCCTCTGCGCTCTGCCAGACAATGCCGAGGTCGACGCCCGCCAGGAGGAGAGGGAGCTGCCCCTCATCCCTACAAGGGGTAGATCGTCATTGGTCTCTCGAGATGCTGCCTCCGTCTTGACACCGCCTGGGGCCGGCTCCGGTCCTTCTGCTGCGCCGTCTTCTGCCCCCGGAGCCCGTGTGCCCACTCCTCAGGCCCCGACGCTTTCGGGTTTCAGGCTCACCAAGAGGAAGGTGGACTATGTCACAGTGGATCAGTAAGTGCTTCGAGCTTCATCTTGTTCTTGCTTGTACTGCTATTTTCTGACAAACGCCCTTGGTTGATCAGGCCGGTGTCTTTAGCGAAGAAGAGGAAGTAGGATACCGCGGCCGTGCCCCCCTCTGCGGAGAAGAGAGGCGACAGCACCCGCACCTCCCCAGCCCGGTCGCCCTCATGAGGCTAAGAGGAGCATCGGCAGGATGAATCAGCCCCCGTGGCCCCGCTGGCTCCGGAAGTGACGGCACCTGGCTCTGCTGATGAGGTCCCAAGGGCTCCGGAGCCCTTGATCTTCCAGGCTCTGGTAACGATGTCACTTCCTCCTCCTACTGCGCCTCCGGCCCCAAGTTCTTATGCCTCCTCCATAGTCTTGGAGTATGTCTTCTCGGGGATGGCTAAGCTGTAGGAAGACCTCCTAGGCGCGGACCTGCACCTAGTGGTCGGGCGCCTGGAGCTGGCGTCGGGCTGGCTTCACTCCGACTCGGTAGTTCGAGCATCGCTGAGGCAGGCCACGGCGACCTCCGAGAAGGAGAAGTAGGCCGCCGCCAGAGCTGTGGCCGATTGCGAGGCGGCGCTGAAGGACGCCGAGGCCGCCCGCGACCGCTGCCGAGAGCTAGAGGGCGAGCTGAAGAGGCTGCGCGACGATAGTGCAAAAGAAGCGCGTGACCGTGAAGCGAGGGAGGAGGAGATGAAGGCTCGAGAGGATGCCATCAAGGGCCGCAACGCCGAGCTGGGGGAGCTGACGAAGGCGCAGGCCGCGGAGCGCAGTCTACTGGAGGGGCTGGAGTAGAAGGCGAAGGCGAGGGAGGCCGAGCTCGACGCCAAGGTGAAGGTCCTGGCCGAAGACCGCGTGGCCTTCTCGCTTCTTGATAAAAGGTCCAGCATGGCGCTGAAGTCACTGTATGAGAAGGGCCTGGAGAAGCCGCTGACCACCGACGAGGATGGCGCTGCTCAGCTGCTTCCCCACTTGGTGAAGGTGCTTGAAGAAGTCGTGGAGGGCATCGGTCCCATGGCTGAGGCAGAGGCTCGTGTCCTTTCTTCAGCTGCACTGACGCATGTCTTCAACCATCTGTACCTTCACGACCCCAATGCTCGTCTCGACGAGCTGCTGGAAACTGTAGCTGATGAACATTGTGCAGCCGTTGCCGTAGCCGTGAAAGGTCAGGTGGAGGCCCTGCTGAAGAAGTTCTACGGCTTCGTCCTCGTGCCCTCGACCGGTGATGCCACCGATCCCGCGGCTGGTGGTGCAGGTGAAGGCGACGCTACCAAGGGAGGAGCACCTTCTGCAGGCGATGGCGGTGTCCAGGGGTGACCTACGGCTGCTTTCCTGTTTCATTCCTATAATATGCATCAGGCCTCGTGGAGGCATTAAACTTTCATTTGATATTGTGAGAATAATATGCCTTGTAGTATTTGCTTCGAGATTTTGCGATTTTCTTCCTATTTGCTTTGTGTTCTGCGTCGGGCCGACTGGAGACCAGGACAGACCAAGGAGTGAGGGGCTACGTGACCAGTTAGGCTCCTGAGTCGCGATGCTTAAGATTCCCCCTTGACGCGCAAACAGCTTACAGGGAGAGTACGCGAGGATAGGTTGATGTTCTACGTCGGCAGAGCCTGGCCCCGCGCATACCTCAACCGCCATTGGGCCGACCGGAGGCCAGGACACACCAAGGAGTGAGGGGCTACGTGAACAGTTAGGCTCCTGAGTCGCGATGCTCAGGAGTCCCCCTTGATGCGCAAACAATCTCTATACCTTTGCCCTCGCCGAGGCCTGGCTCGGGAGGGGCGTGTGACGACCAGGTCCGGGAGACCTGGCTGGGTGGCGTATGCTTGGGCGTGACCCGAGCGCAGCCCCCGTGCCCAGCCCCCTCGCGCAGCTTTCCCGAGGGAAGGCATTGCGGTGAGGCCGGACGTTGAGCTCTGGGGCTCCCTGAGGTTGGTACAACCGTGAAGCCACCCTTAGTTGTTTATCACCAGCGCGGAGCATAGTGCTTCTGCTTGTGCACGGGCATAGCCGCTCCTCGGCAGTGTCGACGGCCAGCACGGAGCATGGTGCTTCCACTTGTGCATGGGAGGGGGGCTCCCTCTGCGGAGAGCCCCCGGGGCGTGTACAGCCCCGCCCTGACATGTGGCTTGCACGACAGGGCTAGACGAGGTGTATCTGGGCCCTCGTGAGCCAGCGCGGGACTCACGAGGCCGTACCTCAAGGTGGGTTGCGCCTGGTCTTGGTTCTTGTTCGCTGTGCTGGTCCTGCGAGGTGGTCAGACAACCTGCGCCGAACGAATCTCCTGAGGTTATCACGTGAGAAAGCCAAGCACCAACGGCCCCAGGAGGTGACGTAAACGGGGCCGGCCTGCCAGACAGAGCTCAGCCATTGGATTTATTGACGCTGCAGGGACGAGCCCGAGCACAGACGCCGTGCTCAACTTACTCACGTGAAGGGTCCTGAAGAAAGACAACCGGCACACGGTCCCCATGATGGGTGGCGATCGAGCAAGTAGTAATCATAGGTAGATTAATCATGAGAGTAGCAGGCTTAAGTAAGTGCATGGGAGATATGTGCCACTGGGTCAGGCCCGAGCGGCTTGGGGATGATGCAGCCCGAGGGGCGCTCCCAACAAGGTAAGCTAAAGACATAAAAAGGGATACATGCCACAGGGACGGACCCACGTGACCTGGGAATGATGCAGCCCGAGGGGCGCTCCCAGCTAAATGAACTTGGAAAGATGTCACCTGGTCATGTTGACGAAGGAGAGTTGGGGCAGCTGAAGGTGCATGGCGAAGGGGTTGCCTCTCACAAGCCACTGGAGCCCTGAGCCTCGGGAGGCTCTGGGGGCTCAGGTGGTTCCTTGAGGACCGTCTCCATCTCCATCAAGACGGCGTGGTGCCTGGCCTCCCGAGCCGCTAGGATGCGCCGCAAGTTGCACTGGTAGGCAGACGACACGCTCGACAGGCCAAAGGGCATGCGAACATTGTTGTGCGTTGGGCCCTCGCAGCGTCCCACGCGCGAAGGCCAGAAAAGCTCCTGAGAAGCGGCCCTGTTGAGCCCTGGAATGTCGATGCAGACGCGCAGCCCGACGTCCTCACCTGGATGGGAAGCTGCGTCTCGTGAGCGGCGGTCACCGCGCATGGCCCTTGCGTCTTGCAATTCCTGGGTGGTCTTGGTGATGAACTCCTGAACGGTGGGTAATCCTTGCCATGTGCCCTCCTGAGGGAAACGTGTCGCGAAGCATGCCTCCAGGTGGTGCCCAAGCGCCTCCCTCGTGATGTGGGCAAGGTCTGAGGCCTTCCAGAAGAAAGCCCCCGAGCCCTGCCCGAGAAGGGCGCCAGGCGCGCCTTCCTATGCAATGGAGGGAGGCGCCCCTGGAGCGGGCACTAATCCTGACGAGGCTCCGGCTGTGACGCCACCCTCCTGAGGTCCTGCACGTCGCATCTGCTTCTTCTTCTTGGGGATGGCCTCAGGAGGGCCTTCGCCCTTGCTGTCAGTGTCGTCGACTGCGGCAGCTTGAAAGGCACGCTCGAGGGAGCACACCACATCTCTTTCTTCACATGGGACTGTGATGATCCCGCCGCTTCCCGGCATCTTGAGGACATTGTAGCCGTGATGGGTCACCGCCATGAACTTGGCCAGGGCTGGGTACCCAAGGATGGCATTGTACGGCAGACGGATGCACGCGACGTCGAAGTCGATGAGCTCGATGCGGTAGTTCTTGTGTTCCCGGAAGGTGACAGGGAGGCGGACCTGCCCTATCGGTGTGGGGGAACCGTCGGTCACTCCTGAGAAAGGCTTGGTGGGTTAATGCTGGTCATATGGCACTTGGAGGCTGTCGAACGTGTCGACGAATAGGGCATTGAGCCCTGCGTCGCCGTCGATGAGGGTCTTGGTAACTTGCACGTTGCTGATGACTAGGGAGCAAAGCATCGGGAGGGCGCCAATCGTAGCTACGCACTTGAGCTGGTCTGCCGAGTTGAACATGATGGGGCATTGGGACTATCTGAGCGGGCGTGTGGCTTCGAGCTTGGGGAGGACTGCCTTCACTTCACGAACAAATTGCTTGAAGATACGATGCGAGGCTGGGGCCTGGGCTCCACCCAAGATGCAGGCGATAGCACGCGGTTCCTGGAAGCCCCCAGCCCCCTCGTCTTGATGGTGTTCGTCATTCCTTCTTGGCGGTGGCGGCAACGGAGGGAGTCCGGTGTTGCCTTGTGGATGATCCTCACGAGGCTTATCCCTCCAGGCGCCCTCGCGAGGCTGATCCTGCCAGCGGTCCTTGCGAGGCTAGTCGCGCCACTCCTAGCGCGGGCCATGGTCGTCCTAGCGTCCGACACCACGTCCTCCTCCTCGGCCGTAGCCCCCGGTCGCCGTGCTTAGGGCGTCGACCGAAGCGTCCTTCGCGAATGGCTCTGAGCTCTTGACAGTCGCTGGTGTTGTGAGTGTTCAGGTTGTGGAAGGCGCAGAACGGACGGCTGCTCTTGGATTTCTCTGGTTGTTCTCTGCCATGCTTGGTGTCTGGTTCCGCTGCGAGCACGGCTGCTCCCTTGCGCTTCACGTTCTTGGCCTTGGTCTTCTTCTCCTCTGGGTCCACAGTAGGGGGCTCGAGGAGGGAGAGGCGCCCCTCCTCAGCTCTAGCACACTTGGTCGCGATGTTGAACAACTCCAGGGTCGTGCACAGCTCTTCATGGATGGCGAGCTCCTCCTTCATCTTGACGTCGTGGACACCGTTGGAGAATGCTGAGATGATGGCCTCGTCGGTCACCTTGGGGATCTTGATCCGTGCGCAGTTGAAGCGCTGAATGTACTTCTGCAGTGTCTCTCCTGGTTGTTGCTTGATGCGGCGCCGGTCGCCTGCGACCGGGGGGCGGTCGCGCGTGCCCTGGAAGTTGGCGATGAAGCGGTTGCGCATTTCATCCCAGGAGGAACTTGAGCCTGGAGGCAGGTTCAGGAGACAGGAGCGAGCGCCCTCCTTGAGAGCCATGGGAAACTAGTTCGCCATGACTTTCTCATCGCCGTTGGCCGCTTCGATGCTCAGCTCGTAGAGCTGCAAGAACTCCACGGGGTCGGGGGTGCCGTCGTAGCGAGGAGGCAGATCCGGTTTGAACTTGCCCGGCCAGGCGATGCTACGTAGCTCGGGGGTGAAAGCGCGGCAGCCAGCTGTGGTCACTGGGGCCTGCCCTGGGGGTGGAGCTTGGTCTTGATGGGGTCCGCACCCTGCCGTTACAGGTGGTGCGCGGTCTTGCCGCAGCAGCTGGTCTTGGCGCGGTGGTGCGAGGAGCGGTGGAGCGTTTTCTTGCGGTCGAGGGACTTCTTGAAAGCTTCTTTCTTCACGAGCGGGCATGGGACGCGACGGGTCGCGTCATGGAGCCGCGCGCCTTGGCGCCAGGGCGCCGTATTGGGGCAGAGGTGGTGGAGGCGCTCCGTGAGCTACGTCGCCCGTAGCTGGCGGAGGGCGAGGCGGAGAGAGGGACGGCGCAGGGGAGCCCCCTGTGGCGCGGACAAGCTTGGCGATGTGGTCGAGCAAGTCCTCGTAGAGGTCGTCGACCGGGCGGTAGCGCAGGAGCTCATGCGCCATGAGGACCGCGGACCATGCGTCCATGGGAGGGCGACGTGCATGGGAAGAAGAACCAGTGGGGGTCAGCGATGGAGTGGCGGTGCGGCCGTCCCGCCACACCAAGGGGTGCAGCGAGGATTCTTGCCGCTCGTTCCCCGTCGGGCCGGTGGTGGCGTTGACGGCAGGCGACGGGGAACGACGAGGTGGCCTGCCGACGGGAGCCGTCTGAGCGGCGTGGGCAGCCCAGCGCTCAGCACGAGCGCGGCGAGCGTCCGCCATGGAGACGACGGAGCAACGGGGCGCAGAGGGACGGAAGGAAGCTTCGGTGCACCCCTACCTGGCGCGCCAAATGTCAGATCACGGGTTCCAGCGAAACCCTCGAGGTTTGAACACTGGGGTGCGCGCGAAGGTTTCCTCGCTATCGATCCACGCCCTAACTCTCTAAGATCTCGCGGACGAACTGGACGAACTCACAAGACAAAGACACGAGATTTATACTGGTTTGGGCCATCGTTGTGGTGTAATACCCTACTCCAGTGTGGTGGTGGTGGATTGCCTCTTGGGCTGATGATGAACAGTACAAGGGGAAGAACAACCTCCTGAGGTTGAGGTGTTCTTGTGCTCTGTTTTCGTTGTCCTCTACTGTGGTGGCTAGTTCTACTTATATAGGCCCTGGTCCTCTCCCCAAATATTGAGCGAGAAGGGAGCCAACAACGGCCAAACTTGGTTCTATTGCAGAGACAGCTCTCCCGAAGATGAGAACCCTCTGCCAGGTTATCATGCACACCGGCTCGCTAAAAATCATCCACTTCTGCAACGACTAAGTGCCCAGGAGCGGGCCTCGTATGCACCTCAACTCGCCAAGCCGAGAGCCTTCTTGGCCAACGGTTTAACAGGCGTGGACTTCGTCCGTTGTTGGATATCCTGGAGCATTTTGCCGTTAAGTCGCCGCTCCGGTTTAATGTGTGAATATACTGGTGACGTAGAAGACTCCCAATGCCATATCAATATTCAGCTAACAGATGAAGAAGTCACTGAATCTGTTAAGAAAATATTGAATGAATCGGAAGCTACCGCAGCAAGACCGGGTTAAGCCCCTTTTATACGCAAAACAAACCGCCTGCTGTAAGTATTATTTGTGCTTCCGCTTTACACCTGATACTTTTGAACTGTGCAATCTTTGAATACCCTCTGCTCATGTTTTAAATAGGGTGACAACCCTTTATGGAAAAAGAAGCCTCAAGAAAAGGCAGCGAAGCCTTCTCGTCCTAAGACGAAAGCCGTCAAGAAAAACACAAAGAGTAAGGCACCTGAACGCATCAGTTTAGAACTGGATGACGACCCGGATGAACCGGAAGTAGAGGTAGAACTTGATTCACCTGGTTCATTTTTCATGCATCGCATTGACAATGATACATATCAGGAGGACGTTGAGGGCAGCCAAGCTGACGATGCAGAGGTAATTATCCTTTCCTATGGTTCAGACTCTCTGCCAACACAAAAAATACATCAAGCGGTCCGGAAAGTAAGCTTTTCTCATCCTCTTGCTCACTTGGATCCAACATTTATTTTGAAGAAGCAGCAGCACGAGGCTCGCCGCACAACCCGACACAGCGGCCAAAAGGTTACTTCGACCGGTTTACCGGACACCCCGGTTCGGAAACGTCGATCTAAGGTCTCACCCACTTCTGACACTTCTTATCCCAAGGCAGGCTATTTCCGACAACCTCTTAATCCGTCCGATTCGAATTATCAGGTGACACCTCCTTCATCCTCTGGCGAGTCAACAACGACACAACTCCCTCTTCTCAAAACCGTGGCCGGGTAAGTATTTCAACCCAATCCTTTGATGTTTCACACTTTATATGCTATGCTAACCTTTGCATGTTGTTCTGTTTAGAGCCAAAGCCAGACCCAGTAAGAAGGCTCGGGTGAATAATCCGCCCGAAGACCATGTGGTTATTGAACCGGAGCAAACTGCAGAACCGAAGGGTCCAAATACTAAGGCCACATTTGATGAACCACCCCCTCAAGATCACAATGCTGATGAACAAGCAGAAGTTGATGCTGCTGTGCCAGATGATGAACCGGCGAATCCAATCCGGACTGATGATAGACCTTTTAGTCCAGTGAAAAATACTGACATTCCATCAACTCCAGAAAAGGCTGTTGGAGATAAAGAAGATGAGGTTATCATTACCGGTATTGGCCACACCTCTCCTT
The DNA here is from genome assembly GCF_018294505.1 of Triticum aestivum. NCBI lineage: Eukaryota > Viridiplantae > Streptophyta > Magnoliopsida > Poales > Poaceae > Triticum > Triticum aestivum. The sequence goes on along the minus strand of NC_057809.1, from coordinate 130,845,101 downwards.
TCCAACCTGTTGTATTGGCGAAACATAGTGCCAAAGAAGAGCGTGCTACCATGGAGAAAGGCAAGTGGAGCACCGGTTTATCAAGCTATGCCCACTTTAGTGCTCAAGAACTCCACTCTGGCTTCCTAAACCGTCTGCACTCAAACCGTGATTATGAAGCCGGTTTGGTGAATCTAATGAAGGAGCACTATGAGGTACTGACTTAACTTTTCCTTTCTTAAGTCCAATTGTAAATGCCAACTCTAGTAGCCCCCAAGGGCCGGTTTATGATAGCAATCATAAATCGGGACTTTGTAAGATCTCAGCCCTTGCATGCTTATCCCCCATATGTCAGGTGATCCTTTGAAATAGACCGGTATTTTATCATTGTAGTCCTGTAATTTCATCTGTGTAGCCCCCAAGGGCTGATTTATCTTTCCAGGGTAAACCGGGTCTTGAATCAATACTTCAACTTTGAACAGATGTACATTAGCCCCCAAGTGTCAAGGATAATGTGTGCATTGTACTTGGGACTTGCAAAAATTTCTGATGATAGAGGCAATAGGCATTAGCCCCCAAGTACAAAGTGCATAACTTGTTATACGCTTAGTACTGCAAATATGCATATCTCATTGATGATTTATCTTGCTCTTGTAGGCCGAGCTGAGTAAGAAGGATGCTCAAACTACTGATCTTCAGAGAACATTAAATCTCAGCAAGTGGAGGCTTCCAAGGTCAAGGAAGAATTGACGAATGCTTTAGCAGCCATGGAGAAGCTGAAGGAAACCTTTAACAAAGATAGTGCAGACTGGGAGACAGAAAAAGCCGGTTTAACAAAGAAGGCCGAAGACGCAGAAGTAGCCCTGAAGCCGGTGGTTGAAGAACTGACCGGCTTAAAACGGCAAATTAATGCCATGACCTCTGCCGTATTTGGTGAGTATCCACATATGAAGTTTTTCCAATCCGTAATATCTTATCAAAGACCGGTTTACTGATGCCTTATTGTTCCAGGAACTCGCGTTAATCATCTTGGCTCCGACATGCGGATGAAGCTTAAAGTGGCCTATACTTTGATAGAATAGTTGTATTCTAGATCCCAACGAGCCATTTGCACGACAGCTTATAACAAGCCACCTCCAACGCTGATAAAGGAAACTACCGAAAAGCTGGCCATGCTGCCTGCCCGGTTGGATGAACTGAAGAGATCATCAGCATGGTCAGGTGCACTGACCGCACTAATCCGGGTTCCAGATCTTGAACCGGCAGATATCGGCCAAGGTTATCCCAGCGTGAAGGAGGATGGCACAAACTTCAACAATGATGATCTCCGAAGGCTGACAAAGGAAATGTGGCCTATAGCAAGCAAATTGGCGGATGACACAGATCTATCTTATTATCAACCGGTTTATGATGTTGAGGGGAAAAGATAGCCCGCGTCGATTCATAGTGTAGAAGATCGTGTTCCGCCAATCCGTAAGCATACTTACGCTCCTGACATTGACCCTTCCAACCTTATTCATGAAGAAGCCGTTTTTCAAGCCTTAACTGGAATCGGTAGGTCAACGATTGATTTCCAGCGACTGGGTAGGGATGAGGAGAATGCGACCGCTCAAGATGACCCTCAATCTTCAAGCCGTCCAGATGAGGAATCATAAACCGGAGGCCGGTTTATCAGTTGCAGTCTGCCACTTCTATTAAAACAATTATTCAATTTGGGCTTTTTAAAAGCGCCTTGTAATAGGATAGCGTGAACACTTTGTCTGTCATGCCATCGAGCATGTTTGTTTCGCTTGATACTGAGAACTTGCCATGCCTTTGGGATATATATGCATAGTCCATTATGGCTTTTGTTCCTGCATATAAAAACTTGAAAGTGTCCTAGTGGTTTACCACTGGACGGGTCATGATGCCCCAAAAAAATATATACATAACATGGATGGATAACCAAGATTGTAATAACAAGATATAAAATAGATGATACTTGTGATATATCATTTTGGCTGACCAAATGTTGGTATAGTAAGGGTGAAAACACCAATCCGGAGTATTGATGACTCCTTTCCTTCTTGCCGGTTCATATGAAAACCATACCGGGTTATGATAACCACCAGTTTGTTCGTATAACGCTGGTGATCTCTAGTCAAAACCAGACCGGAGCAACTTACTGCTGGTTTAACACTGATCATGTACTGATAACTGAGCATTGAAAGCCACGCCGGGTTGTAACAAACACCGGTTTATCAGAAAATATTCATAAATATCTTATCAAAAGATTTTAAAACAGCAAATACAAAAGAAATATGCAAGGCTTTTCATGGGCTGCCAGGCCCTAAATCGAGGCTTTTCATGGGCTGCCAGGCTCTAAATCGAGGCTTTTCATGGGCTGCCAGGCCGCTGAGTTAAACCATTTTTCAAAGCCTTTTAAGATGGACCTCAATCTTTAACCAATCATCGTTTTAACTTTGACAAGTTCAGGGTCTATGAGATTGACTTGTCAAACGCTCGATGGGTCTTACCAGGTTTACCTGGACGGAGTGGCTTACTTAAAGAAGGCAGGATAACCCGGGGTTTTAGGTGAATACACCTGGCTTCCAAGCCTGGCTTGATAGCCTATTACAAGGGTGCAAGCTCGTTATTCTTTGAGAAGCAAGGAGCCCCCAAGTAATATTTGAGCTATACTCAGTGGATACCTATGTTTGAGTTGTGATTTAGGCAACAAACTATCTTTGGTTCCACATAATTTCCTTTTGGCTTTAAGCCTATCAAAAGGTGTAGCTATGGTGTAAATACAACCAAGCCCCCTAGTGATTTCCTTTATATCTGTGTGGCTTTATAGGCCGGGTTAGTAGAACTCCGCTTTGTAAGTAGAAGCCCCCATGGAACCACACATGATGTAAAAAAGAACAGACACCCCGATTTAGCTGAGGCTCCAGTTTATTATATAATATATACATTGTCATAAGTATGCACATAAGAAGAGCCTGTGGCTCAAGTATAGTAAGGCCAAAGGAGAGCTATATTCCATGGCCGCTGGGTCTCCTCCTCCGATTTGCGTGAGTCTTTGTGCTCTCAAACATCGATAAGGTAGTATGACCCGTTGTGCAGGTTTTTGCTGACCACAAAAGGTCCTTCCCAAGGTGGGGATAACTTGTGCATATCAGTCTGATCCTGGATGAGCTGGAGCACCAGATCGCCTTCTTAAAAAGTTCTGGTCTTAACCCGGCGGCTGTGATAACGTCGGAGATCTTGTTGATAAATCACCGACCGCGCCGCTGCGAGATCACGCTCCTCATCTAACAGGTCCAGCGAGTCCTAACGTGCCTTCTCATTTTTCGCTTCAACGTAAGCCGCCACACGGGGTGAGTCATGATGGATTTCACTAGGGAGAACCGCCTCTGCTCCGTAAACCATGAAGAAAGGCGTGTAACCCGTAGATCTGTTTGGTGTGGTGTTGATACTCCATAATACGGTAGGTAACTTCTCCACCCAACAACCCGGCGTCCGCTTTAAAGGAACCAGAAGCCGGGGTTTAGTACCTCTCAAAATTTCTTGATTTGCCCTCTCTCCTTGACCATTAGACTGGGGGTGAGCCACTGACGCTACATCAAGCCGGATGTGCTCACATTGACAAAATTCCTCCATATCACCTTTGGACAGATTAGTACCATTATCAGTTATAATGATGTGTGGAAAACCAATCCGGAATATCACCTTTTTGATGAATTGAACCGTCGTGGCTGCATCACACTTACTGACCGGCTCTGCCTCTACCCACTTGGTAAACTTGTCAACCGCTGCCAACAGGTGGGTCTTTTTTCCTCTCTTAAAGGGTCCAACCATATCGAGCCCCCAAGTTGCAAACAGCCAAGTGATTGGAATCATTATCAACTCCTGAGCCGGCACATGAGCGCGGCGTGCAAATTTCTGACAACTGTCACACCTTTTTACTAAATCCTCAACATCAGCATGAGCCGTCAACCAGTAGAAGCCGTGACGAAAAGCCTTAGCCACCAAGGATTTTGAACCGGCGTGGTGACCACAATCTCCTTCGTGGATTTCTCGCAAAATCTCACAACCCTCTTGAGGAGACACACAACACTGAATTGCTCCTGTGACACTGTAATGATGTAGCTCCCCGTTGATAATGGTCATTAACTTGGATCGCCGGGTTATCTGCCTGGCCAAGGTTTCATCATCTGGTAACTCGCCCCGGTTCATGTAAGCCAGGTATGGGACTATCCAATCCGGTATAACATGCAAAGCCGCTACCAGCTGGGCCTCCGGGTCAGGAGTAGCCAACTCCTCCTCTGTGGTTAGCTTGACCGACGGATTATGAAGTACGTTGAGGAAGACATTAGGTGCTACCGGTTTACCCTGAGAGCCTAGACGACTTAAAGCGTCTGCCGCTTCATTCTTTTGTCGGTCTATATGGTCCACTTGATAACCCTTGAAATGACCAGGCACTGTGTCCACCTCTGGGCGATATGCAGCCATGAGTGGATCCTTAGAATCCCAAGTGCCAGATACCTGCTGAGCCACTAGGTCCGAGTCACCGAAGCATTTAACTCGACTTAAATTCATCTCTTTAGCCATCCGAAGGCCATGGAGTAAGGCCTCATACTCAGCTGCATTGTTAGTACAAGGAAACATTAAGCGGAGAACATAACAAAACTTGTCACCTCGTGGGGAAGTTAATATGACTCCAGCCCCCGAGCCCTCCAATTGCCTGGACCCATCAAAGTGAATAGTCCAATAAGTGTTGTCTGGCTTTCCTCTGGTGCTTGCAACTCTGTCCAATCATTAATGAAGTCCACGAGTGCTTGAGATTTGATCGCTGTGCGAGGTGTATATTTGAGCCCGTGAGGTCCAAGCTCAATAGCCCACTTGGCAATCCGGCCAGTCGCCTCCCTGTTTTGGATGATATCTCCCAAAGGGGCTGAACTAACCATTGTGATAGGATGACCTTGAAAATAATGTTTGAGCTTCTGGCTTGCCATAAAAACCCCATACACCAGCTTCTGGCAATGCGGGTACCTCTGCTTCGATTCGATAAGCACCTCACTGATATAATAAATCGGCCGTTGAACCGGATACTCCTTTCCAGCCTCCTTGCGCTCCACAACAATAGCCACACTAACAACCCGGGAATTAGCAGCCACATATAGCAATAAGGGCTCTTTATCGACCAGAGCCGCAAGGACTGGCAGTTCAGCTAACTGTCTCTTCAAATCCTCAAACGCTTTGTCAGCCGCATCGCTCCAGACAAAATCATCTGTTTTCTTTAGCATCTGATATAAAGGGATAGCCTTCTCCCCAAGACGACTGATAAACCGGCTCAAAGCCGCAATCAAGACCACCAGACGCTGAACGTCATTGATACATGCCGGTTTAGCCCGAGAGGTGATAGCTGTGATCTTCTCTGGATTAGCCTCAATGCCCCTATTAGACACCAGAAAACCCAAGAGCTTGCCTGCTGGAACACCAAAGACACATTTGTCCGGATTAAGCATCATCTTATAAACCCGGAGTTGTCAAAAGTCTCTCTCAAGTCATCTATCAATGTTTTCTCCTTCCTGGACTTTACCACAATATCATCCACATATGCATGAACATTGCGCCCAATCTGCTTATGAAGACAATTCTGAACACAGCGCTGATAAGTCACCTAGGCACTCTTGAGCCCAAAGGGCATAGAGACATAGCAGAAGGCTCCAAAGGGAGTTATAAAAGCTGTCTTCTCCTGGTCCTTAACTGCCATTTTGATCTGATGATAACCAGAATAAGCATCCAGAAAACACAAAACGGTCACAACCTACTGTAGCATCAATAATCTGATCAATATGAGGGAGGTCAAAGGGATCAGCTGGAAAAGCCTTGTTCAAGTCCGTGTAGTCCACACACATACGCCAAGTTCCGTTTTTCTTAAGAACCAGCACCGGATTAGCCAACCACTCCGGGTGAAAGACCTCCACAATAAACCCTGCGCCCAACAGCCGGGCTACCTCCTCACCAATAGCCTTACGCCTTTCTTCGTTGAAGCGGCGGAGAAACTGCCTGACCGGTTTAAATTTTGGATCTGTATTTAGTGTGTGCTCAGCGAGTTCCCTTGGTACACCTGGCATGTCAGAAGGCTTCCATGCAAAGATGTCCCGGTTCTCACGGATGAACTCGATGAGCGTGCTTTCCTATTTGGGATCTAGGTTAGCAATGATGCTGAACTGCTTAGATGAATCGCCAGGAACAAAATCAACCATCTTAGTGTCTGTAACTGATTTAAACTTCAACGCCGGATCATGCTCCACAGTTGGTTTTTTCAAAGAAGTCATGTCTGCCGGATCAACATTGTCTTTATAAAACTTCAGCTCCTCTATGGCACAAACCGACTCAGCATAAGCCGCATCACCCTCTTCACATTCTAAAGTGATCTTCCTGCTCCCATGTACTATGATGGTCCCCTTATGAACCGGCATTTTAAGCTGTAGATAAACATAACACGGCCTCGCCATGAACTTGGCATAAGCCGGTCGTCCGAACAGGGCATGATACGGACTCTTGATTTTCACCACCTCAAAAGTCAACGTTTCTGACCTTGAATCATGATCATCTCCAAAAGCCACCTCTAGGGCTATCTTGCCCACTAGATTTACCGATTTACCAAGCACCACACCATGAAAAACGGTGTTCGACAGTTTAAGATTCTTATGTGTCAATCACATACGGCAGAAGGTATCATAGTAAAGGATATTGATACTACTTCCCCATCCATAAGCACCTTGGTGAACTTATACCCCCCAACTTGAGGTGCCACCACTAAGGCCAGATGACCCGGATTATCAACCCGGGGTGGGTGATCCTCTCGACTCCATAAAATTGGTTGTTCAAACCAGCGCAAATACTGAGGCACTCCCGAATCAATAGAGTTCACGACCCTTTTGTGAAGCTTCTGATCATGCTTACAGAAGCTAGTAGTGAAGACATGATACTGCCCACTATTCAACTGCTTCGGGTTACTCTGATAACCCGACTGCTGCTGCTGCTGATTCCCCTGATGGTTATAACCTCCCTGATTGCCTCGATTACCTTGATTGCCATGTCCGGTCTAATGGCCTTGGAATCCTAAACCGGAGCTGCTACCTCCATAACCCATCCCATGAAAACCGTCTCCTAAACCGCCGGGCGGGCCATTGTCGTATTGGAACATATTGGAATTTTTGAACTCTCACATGATGAAGCAATCATTCCAAAGATGCGAAGCTGGCTTCTCCTTCGGTCCATGCTTTGGACAAGGTTGATTTAACAGGCGCTCCAGATTGGGGCCTGACCCTCCGCCCCTCTAGGGTGGATTGCCCTTACGACGCTGACCGTTATCCTGAGCATTGGTGTTAGCCACAAAGTCCAAACTATTGTCTGCCTTGCGCTTACCATTATTCCCATGACCTGCCGGATTGTGCTGCTGCCCCTTGGCATTGCCGTTCTTTTTCCCCTTCCCCAATTTGTCATCCTCCGACTTAGGGTCTTTGGTACTATCTGAATCGGCATATTTCACCAAAGCAGCCATAAGGGTTGACATGTCATTGCAGTGGCGTTTGAGCCTCCCTAACTTCAGTTTTAATGGCATAAACCGGCAATTGCCCTCCAACGTCAAAACTGTTGTATCCGCGTTGATGCGGTCCAACGAATGCAGAATAGCTGAGACTCGCTTCACCCAATGGGTTGTAGACTCCCCATCCTCTTGAACACAGGCGGTCAGGTCCACAATCGACTTAGGATGCTTACAAGTATCCTTAAAATTCTGGATAAAACGGTGTTTTAACTCAGCCCATGAGCCGACGGAGTTAGCCGGTAAGCTCTTTAACCAGGTACGAGATGTCCCCTCCAACATCATGGTGAAGTACTTAGCACACACTGCTTCATCCACATCCAGCATCTCCATCGCCATCTCATAACTCTCAGCCAATGACTCAAGGGGTAAATTGGCAGTGTAATTGGGCACCTTACGAGGGCCTTTAAAATCCTTGGGCAGTCGTACATTACGCAAAGCGGGGGTGAGACACGGCACCCCTAAAGAACTGAAGACCACACCTGGCTCCACTGAAGCGGTAGGATGATCCGGAGTAAGCTGATGAGCTGCATGCTGTGCTGCTAACTCGGCTTCTCGACGTGCACGACCATGATCCACCACATCTTGCGCATTAGCACCACCACCTGCCGGGTTATGCCCTCGCGGCGAGTTACGGTGACGTGCACTGCTTGACATGACCGGTTCATCCTCAATGTGCCTACTGTAGCTCCGACTCGGACGAGGGGCGGAATGAATCCTCTCGTGACTATGCGAATAAGCCTGCTGCTGGTTTAAACCTGTTTGAAGGAGCTCTCTGGCCCGTCGCGTCTCAATCGCCACTGGTGTCTCGCCTTCAATTGGGAGGGCTGCCAATCGTGAAGCGGCGGCCACAATGTTATCCAACTGGTTGGAGTAATGCCCCGGGGGCATCGGAACGTACTGTGGCACAGTGTTGTTCTGACGAGGCGGGTTCATCATGTGCGGCTGAACCGGCGCTCCTGTTACCGGTGCCTTAGTCCGGTTTACCACCGGCTAGTTACTGGTTCCTGCTCCTGGCGTGTTGAAGAGATTTCTTGGTTCATAGCCCGGCGGGAGGTGCGACCGGTATCTTCTCCTCATGACATCGTCTGAGGCACTCTGATCCAGCCTAAGCCGGTAGGTCTGAGCTTCTAACTCGGCCTGTTTTGTAGCCATCCTGGCATTCTCTGCTGCCAGTACGCTTTAGCCTGAGTTATCTGATCTTTCACATTTGCAATCTCCACATTGTGCTGATCTCGGGTTGCTGCATGCAGTTCTGCTGCCAGCAATGTTGCCAAGGCATCGAACAAATCAGAAAAACCTGAGCCGGAGGCGGCACACAGCCCCCTGCTCCTGCTGGCATTGATGTTGCTGAACCAGAGAGCATTGCCGCGGTAGAAGAGTGTTGCGCTGGTTGTGTACCGGCCATGAAGACCATGACCCGGCTTGGCAGATCAAGGGGGTCCGGAATACTGTTGCCATCGGAACCTCCACTAATCCGGCCGTCCTGCAGCTGATACAGCGACTCGGTCTCTCCGGTTGAAGACTCGTCATCAGAACAGACAACGATTTCCCCATCGTATGCCGGTCCATCCTCATATTCCGCTCCATGGATGACACCTACGAAAACATGCCTTGCTGCGGGCTGAACCTGGGCAGGGCTTGCGCTGAGCCGTCTCGATGATGTCGGTGCAGGTGTCCGGCTCAGGGCCCGGTTCGCCGATCTTTCTAATGAAGACATGAATCCTGCCAAAGGGGACCCGGTACCCGTATTCAATTGAACTGGCCTCGGGACCCCATCCTGCGTCGTCGATGTAGAGCTTTCCGCGACGACTCTTAGTCATCCGACCCACAACATATCCCTTGAGTCCTTCGAAGCTGCCCTTCAAGAACTCGAAACCATCGTGCGATAGCCCCACGGTGGGCGCCAACTGTCGTGGTTTTGTCACGGTAGATGTCCTCGTGAAAGGACTTAGTCGTGGAGCCATCGCTACGGGTTAGCTTAAAGGGGTTAAACCGGACAAGGGACACAAGAGTTTTATACTAGTTCGGCCCCTTCGATGAAGGTAAAAGCCTACGTCTAGTTGTGTTGGTATTGCTAGGGTTTCGATGACCAGGGAGCGAATCCGCTTTGCCTGGCTCTCGAGTTGTTGTGTCTTGTTCCTAAACCGCTGCCGGGTCGTCCCTTTATATACACAGGTTGACGCCCGCCGGTTTACAGAGTCCCGAGGCCGGATCATAAACGTGTCCGACTCGGTCTCTATCCTTCCTATCTCACAATACAAGTTGCATGAGAAAGTCGATTTATATATATAGGCCTTAACCCGCCTTTGGGCCTTGGGCCTTCGTAAAGCGCCACCATCCTTATGTCTTCATGGGCTTCTAATCTTCATAGAGTTAACCCGGCTACTCCTGGCCGGTTTACATCCAGTAGTAATATCCCCAACACTCTCCCCAAATATTGAGCGGGAAGGGAGCCAACAATGGCCAGTTTGAAAGGGGATAGCTACTACAGGTTATCATGACAAAAGTAGTCTTCGCCTGCAAAAGGCTCTGGTGGTGACGCCGTCTTGGGCTCCATGGTGACCTTCGTCTTGCCGTCCTGCTGGTCTTGGTCTCGTTGCACCGATATGGAAACCTTTCCTTGATGCCTCGGTACTCCGCTCCTCCGCTTGCCCCCTTGGCATCAAAGAGGAAGCAAGGACACTGCGCGCGCTGGCGCCCGCCTGGCCTCGATCGTCATGGCTCATGTCACGAGTACCTCGCGAGGTTTTCCTTGCCTTGATCTCTCCGCCCCTCGTGAGCCTGACTGGTGAGGCCGCTCTTGAGGAGGTCTTGCGTCGTGCGCCTCGCGAGGCTTGGCCCCTCGTGAGGGTCTTGAATACCTCGTCAATGAAGATGGGCCATACAGACCTGCCAGCCCAGCCACACCATGGGCCGCAGGCAGGCAAGTCTAGGGACCCCCGTTCCCAGAACGCTGACACTCGCACTTGACTTCGTATGTAATTCACGGGCCACCTGCCTAGTGATCTATTCTGGTATCAGACACAATACTTATCCTCGTTGCTTTGGACCCCTTTCACATCCTGTTTCAGAAATCGAACGATTGTCTAAACGCTCAAAACTTCCCATGATACCTCCTTACTTTACTCTCGATGTTTTCTTAAGTTTCATTCGAGAGTTACTTTCCGCCACATTCCCCGATGTTATCGACCAGATAGTAAACCTTGCAGAGGTTCGTTCTCCCAGAATACTCACCCTTTATTATTTCGTAAGTATGATGGATTTCCCAATGAAACGATGATGACTTCATCATGATGACCTGAAACAGATAAATGAAGACATCAACGAGAAGAGTCAACCTCTTCGAGAAGAGCAACCAAGACCGAGAAGATTCGTTAGATTTTCGTAACCAGAACTTTCTCCCTTACCCCCACCTCTCAAATCTCAGGACGAGATTTCTTGTAGTGGAGGAGAATTGTGATGCCCGGATAGTTAAGCTACAGTAAACCCTTGCTAATCATTGCTAGGTCATCATAATTAAACTTTTGCTAAACCTCACTTGCTTCAAACTGAGATCAAATTCAAATTCAAATAACAATTCAAAAATATAATTTCGTAAAATAGTGAATTAAAAATGTTCAAAAGGTTGTAAATATTCACTAACAAATAAACAGACATCAAACAACATTTTGAGAATGTTTATATGCCTCTAAGATAATTAAAACAGGACAAATAACATTTAGTTTAACCTTCTAAAAATAAACAAATACTTATGCTATTCAAATATACTTGAAACGTCTTCTGCTAGGTCATTACATGGTCTAATATTTGTGTCCTAAGTTTCATAAGCAACTAAATATATTTGCTATACAATCTAAATATAAATAGTGAAAGAAAGAAATAACAAAAAAAGAGAAAGAACAAAAACAGAAAAACAAAACTAACACAAAAATGAAAAGGCCCCCTGGCCAACTGGGCCAGATGGCCTAGCTAACCGACCCACCTGGCCCAACCGGCCGACCAACCCAGGCTCCCTTATCCACCCCACACAAACCCTAACTGCTACCCCCACTCCCCTCGATGCCCACTCCCCTTGCTCCGTTTCCCCCCATCTGGATCGGGGTAACCGCGCCCCCAACCCTACCGACGCCGATGCCGCGCGCCACCCCTCCGCACCTCACCGGTGCCCGGTGCCCGCGGCCACCTCACCGGACCTCCCTCGCCGGATCACTCCGCCTCGACCACGCCTCCCCGCCGGACTTCCTCCCTGCCGTCGACGCCTCGTCCTCGTCCTCCTCCCTGCGCCCCACTACCCGTGCCCTACAACCCCCGTGAGGCCCCCTCCTTCTCCTCTTCCCTACACCATCGTGCGCCCGTGACCGTACTCCGCCACACCCCATTCCCATTCGCGTGCGCCGTCCGCCCCCGCCTCTGCTCTCACGCCCCGCCGTGGCCATCGCCCGCGCGTCGCCTGGCCACGCGCCCGCGTCGGCCAAGCCATGCCTTGCCCCCTGTCGTGCCCACTGCTTCCGTGCCCTGCTCGCCCGCCGGCGCTGCACCCCTGCTCGTTGAGCGCGCCCCGTCGGCCGTGCCCACTCGCTGCTCGCTGCCTCGCCGTCGTGTCGCGCTCGTCGCTACCAGCTGCCCAAGCGACCCCCGGCAGCGCCACCCCACGCCTCACCTTGCCTGCCGATGGCCGCCATGACTCGTCTCCCCGGTGTGCGTGCCCCGCAGCTCCCGCGCCCGGCGCTGCTTCCGCCATCGCAGGCCAACGAGGCCCCGGGCGCGCTCGTCCTCGCCTCTCGTGGCCTCGGGTGCGAGCACCGGCACCCGTACGCCCAGCCCGCTATGGTCTTGGGCCGCGCTGCCAAACAGGGCCCAGCCCTAGAATGTTTTTCTTTAAAGAGAAAAAAGAAAAATAAATAATATTAATTAACTAATTAACTAATTAACTAATTAATCAATTAATTAACTTAATTAATTCTGTTTAGACTAACCTAGTCATTAGGTAATCTAATTAACTCTGTTAATTAACCTGCTAACTAAACAGCCTATGACATGTGGGACCCACACATAAATTTGACCGGTCAATGGTTAGAGTTGACCGCTGAAGTCAGGCAGACATCATGCTGACGTCACAATTGTATTTTCTATATTAACTAGTTCTGTTAATCCTAAAAATTATTCAAATCTTTAAAAATTAATATAAAATCATCCGTAGCTCGGATGAAAATACTTTGTACATGAAAGTTGCTCAGAACGATGAGACGAATCCGAATACGTAGCCCGTTCGTTCGCCACACATCCCTAGCATAGCGAACACACAACTTTCCCCCACTGGTTCATCTGCCCAAAAACATGAAACACCGGGGATACTTTCTCGGATGTTTCCCCCTTTGCTGGTATCCCTCCTACTGCGTTAGGGCACACCTGGCACCGTTACTTGTCATATCATGCATCGATATGCATCTATTTGCATTGTATTCATTGTTTCTTCCCCCTCTTATCTTCGGTAGACTACGAGACTGATGCCCCTGCTGGTGCCCCGCTCGAGTACGTTGTTGACGACCCCTCCTTGCGAGAGCAACCAGGCTAGCCCCCCCTGATCACCAGATATCGCCTATTCCTTTTCTCTATTGCTTGCATTAGAGTAGTAAAAAAAGCATGTTACTATTTTCGGTTAATCCTATTCTGCTGCATAGCCTGTCATCGTTGCTACAGTTGTTACCCTTACCTGCAATCCTAAATGCTTAGTGTAGGATGCTAGTATTCCATCAGTGGCCCTACATTCTTGTCCGTTTGCCATGCTATACTACCGGGCCGTGATCACTCGGGAGGTGATCACGGGTATATACTTGTATACATTATATGATACATGTGGTGACTAAAGTCGGGTCGGCTCGTAGAGTACCCACAAGTGATTTTGATGTGGGGGGCTGAAAGGACAGGTGGCTCTATCCAGGTAGTGGTGGGCCTGAGTTCCCGACGGTCCCCAACTATTACTTTGTGGCGGAGCGACAGGGCAGGTTGAGACCACCTAGGAGAGGGGTGGGCCTGGCCCTGGTCCGCATCTGCGGTTACTTCAATTAACACGCTTAACGAGATCTTGGTATTTGATCTGAGTCTGGCCACTGGCCTATACGCACTAACCAACTATGCAGGAACAATTATGGGCACTCAACATCATGGTATCAGCCGAAGCCTTCTTGACGTCAGCGACTGAGCAGCGCGCACCGGATTGGATTGGAATGCCTGCTCTTGTATTAGGGAGGCTAGGTTTGCTTCCGGCCGCCCACACAACATGCAGGTGTGCAATGGGCGATGGGCCCAGACCCCTGCACCATAGGATTTAGACCGGCGTGCTGACCTCTTTGTTGTGCCTAGGTGGGGCTGCGACGTGTTGGTCTTCTGAGGCCGGGCATGAACCAGGGAAGTGTGTCTGGCCAAAGGGGATCAAGCGTGTTGGGTTATGTGGTGCACCCCTGCAAGGAAGTTTATCTATTCGAATAGCCGCATCCCTTAGTAAAAGGACGACCCGGAGTTGTACCTTGACGTTATGACAACTAGAACTGGATACTTAATAAAATACACCCTTCCAAGTGCCAGATACAACCCGGTGATTGCTCTCTCACAGGGCGACGAGGGTAGGATTGCCGAGTAGGATTTATGCTATACGATGATACTTGGTGAACTTACCGTCTATTCTCTTCTTTTGCTTCAAGATGGAGGCTGCCAGAAGCGTAGTCTTCGATAGGACTAGCTATCCCCCTCTTATTCTGGCATTCTGCAGTTCAGTACACAGATACTACCCATTTTCATTGATACCAATGCATATGTAGTGTAGATCCTTGCTTGCGAGTACTTTGGATGAGTACTCACGGTTGCTATGCTTCCCCCTTTTCCTCTTTCTATACCTGGTTATCGCAACCAGATGCTAGAGCCCAGGAGACAGATGCCACTGTCGACGATGACTCCTACTACACCGGAGGTGCCTACTACTACGTGCAGGCTGCTGACGATGACCAGGAGTAGTTTAGGAGGATCCTAGGCAGGAGGCCTACGCCTATTTCGATCTGTATTCCAGTTTGTGCTAGCCATCTTATGGCAACTTGTTTAACTTATGTCCGTACTCAGATATTGTTGCTTCCGCTGACTTGTTTATGATCGAGCTCTTGTATTTGAGCCCTCGAGGCCCCTGGCTTGTAATATGATGCTTGTATGACTTATTTTATTTTTAGAGTTGTGTTGTGATATCTTACCGTGAGTCCCTGATCTTCATCGTACACGTTTGCATGTATGATTAGTGTACAATTGAATCGGGGTTGTCACACTCAATTTCCTTAATCCTATTTCTTCAGTCAGTTTGTCTTTAGCCTGTGTATCCCGTGTTTATGCTTCCTCTAGTCATTGCTTGTTTTCATTTCATCATGTTGACTATGCTACTGCTTTGTTATGCTTACTTCTAAGTACTTATTCCGCTGCTAGTTGTTCGTAACTTTGGAATTTCCTCAGTGACGAATTTGTAAAAATCGCCTATTCACCCCCTCTAGTCGATATAACGCACTTTCAATTGGTATCAGAGCGAGGTACTCCCTTGTTCTGTGTGATTTTGGTTTAACCTCCTGCAGTTTTAGTTATGTCAACTACAGGTATGATCAAGGTCTCTGCTGGGTGTCCTACCTTCGATGGGACTGACTACCCCTACTGGAAGAACAAGATGTGAATGCATCTTGAGGCAATTAACAACGATCTCTGGTACGTTGTGGAAAATGGCATTCCCTCTGTCACTCCCACCATCAACGCTGCTGATGTGAAGAGATTCAAGCAACTCGATTCTCAAGCGAAGAACACCATATGTGGCCATCTAAGAAAAGGGAAGTATGGCAGAGTAAGTGCTTTGGAGACTGTTAAGCTTATCTGGGATAGGCTGTGCAAGGTTAACGAAGGAGTCTCAACTCAGCGTGACTCTCGAGTTGACGTTCTTAGCAATCTCTTCAACCGCTTCAAACGACTCAACAATGAAAATGTTCAGCAAACCTTCGATCGCCTCACTGACATTTCAAATGAGCTTCAAGCACTTGGTGCCACTGACATCACCGACCATGAGGTGGTGAAGAAGTTGCTGAGATTGCTTGATTCCTCATTTGACACTCTGGCATCGATGATACAAGAACGTGGAGACTACAAGTCACTTGATCCCGCTGATATCCTCGAGAGGCTAAACACTCATGGGTTCCAACTTGCTGAGAAAAGAGATCTCTATGGACCGAGCTATGGCAGATCACGTGCACTAAAGGCCAAGGCAGTCTCTGAATCTGAAGGTGAGGATTCTGGTAGCAGCCTTGGTGATCCTGAAGAACTGAACCAGGAGCTAGCAATGCTCATGAGGAAATTCCAGAAGTTCTCAAGGCGTGGTCGCTTTGGTAAATCCTCAAGAAGTGATGACATGAGAACAGATTCCTCATCCCGTGACTATAAGAAGAGAACTTGCCACAAATACAAGGAACCTGGTCACTACATTCAATATTGTCCTCAATGGGAGAAGGAATCAAAGAAGAAGAAATACAAGGATTATAGTTCTAATGACTCGAAGAAGAAGAAGAAATCTTCAAAGTCCTCATCATCAAAATCCGCGAAGTCTTCATCTCATAAGAAGAGCATCTCCAAGAAGGCTCGAGCATTCATTGGCAAGGAAATGGACTCTGAAGCTGAATCTGAGGAAAATGAGGAAGAAGAGGCATCTGAGGAGTCAGACTCTGGTGTGGCAAGCCTAGCCCTCGCTTCTACGTTTGTCAACAGGTACATCTTCAACTATGAGGAAAATGACCTCCCCAACACTGGTGACGACGACAGTGATGACTATGCTCCCACCTATTGCTTCATGGCAAAAGGTGCAAAGGATGATCAACCCAAAGCCACTGAGTGGGTCCTTGACAGTGGATATACAAATCACATGACTGGTGACAGGAACTTATTGATGGACACTGCTTTATCTCCATCGCATCTGAAGCATATCACCTACACTAACAAAGGAAAAATCAAGGTATTGGGTCAAGTACAGGAAGTCTTCAAACGATTTTCCTCGAGGGCTTCAACCAACTTTGGTGTGGAGATCAAGCACATCATAAGTGACAACGGAACCGAGTTCAAGAACACTGGTCTTGATGACTATCTTGATGAACTTGGTATTACTCACAAGTTATCTGCTCCTTATACTCCTCAGCAGAATGGCGTCGTGGAGCGCAAAAACAAGACTCTTGTTGAGATGGCTCACACTATGCTTGACGAATACAAGACGCCTCCTCGCTTCTGGCCTGAGGCAATTGATACTGCGTGCCACATCATCAACATGGTATATCTTCACAAATTCTTCAGAAAGACCTCATATGAACTCCTCACTAACAAGAAACCCAATGTGAGTTATTTCAAAGTCTTCGGTGCTAAATGTTGGATTAGAGATCCTCATCACAATTCTAAATTCGCACCAAAAGCACATGAAGGTTTTATGCTAGGGTATGGAAAGGACTCGCACACCTACAGAGTCTTCAACACCTATCACCACGAGGTTGTTGAATCTGTAGATGTGCGGTTCGATGAAACCAACGGCTCGCAAAGAGAGTACCTACCTCCTATGCTAGATGAAATACCACCTGAGGAATCCATTAAGTTCAAGGCTACTGCGGATGTCATCCCTATCGAAGAATCTGCTAAAGAAGTCATTCCAGAACATGAAGAACATCATGTTGGTGCATCTGAGGAAAATGGCTCTGAAGAAAATGTTGAGCCCCTCAACGTCGTCAACCATCTCATCCTTGCATTGCTAATGAAGTGCAGATTGAGAGAATCATCAATGACATCAAAGCACCAGGTCCTCTCACATGCTCAAAAGCTTCACATTTGTCTGACTTTTATGGGCACTTTGCTTTTGCCTCTATCACAGAGCCCACCAAAATAGATGAGGCATTTCTGGAGCCTGAGTGGATTCAAGCAATGCAAGAGGAATTACATCAATTCGAGCTCAACAATGTCTGGGAACTTGTCAAATGACCAGACCCTCACAAGCACAATATCATTGGCACAAAATGGATCTATCGCAACAAGCAAGATGAAAATGGCGTTGTGGTGAGGAATAAGGCACGACTTGTAGCTCAAGGCTACACACAGGTTGAAGGAATTGATTTCAATGAAACTTCTGCACCTGTTGCTAGACTTGAGGCTATTCGCATATTGCTTTCTTATGCTAACCATCATAATATC
The DNA here is from genome assembly GCF_018294505.1 of Triticum aestivum. Classification (NCBI taxonomy): domain Eukaryota; kingdom Viridiplantae; phylum Streptophyta; class Magnoliopsida; order Poales; family Poaceae; genus Triticum; species Triticum aestivum. The sequence goes on along the minus strand of NC_057809.1, from coordinate 130,827,283 downwards.
ATCTTATATCAAATGGATGTGAAAAGTGCATTCCTCAATGGTAAGCTTGAGGAAGAAGTATATGTTGCTCGGCCCCCAGGTTTTGAAGATCCAAAGCATCCTGACAAAGTATTTAGACTCAATAAGGCCCTCTATGGCCTCAAGTAGGCACCTCGGGCGTGGTATGATACTTTGAAGGAATTCCTCATGAAGAAAGGCTTCAAACACAATTCACTTGACCCGACTCTTTTCACCAAAACCTATGATGATGAATTATTCGTGTGCCAAATATATGTTGATGATATTATCTTTGGCTGTATGATGAGTGAGGAATATCAAATGTCTATGATGGGAGAATTGAAATTCTTCTTAGGTTTTCAAATTCGTCAACAATGCAACGGCATCCTCATATCTCAGGAGAAATACCTCAAAGATGTGTTGAGGAAATTTGGCATGCAAGATTGCAAAGGCGTCAAAATCCCTATGCCCACAAATGGCCATCTATGCACTGATGAAAATGGTATAGACTTCGATCAAAAGGTATACCGCTCCATGATTGGCTCTTTATTGTATTTATGTGCATCTAGGCCAAATATTATGCTTAGTGTTTGCATGTGTGCCTGGTTTCAAGCTACACCGAAGGAATCACACCATAAGGTTGAAGCATATTCTTCGATATCTAGCTCACACACCAACACTTGGATTATGGTATCCCAAGAGCTCGGCTTTTGATCTCATTGGATACTCTGACTCTGACTATGCCGGTGATCATGTGGACCACAAGTCAACATTAGGCACATCCTATTTCCTCGGACGCTCCTTGGTATATTGGTCCTCGAAGAAGTAGAACTGCGTATCACTCTCTACTGCTGAAGCTGAGTACATTGCTGCTGGTTCGTGTTGTGCTCAATTGCTATGGATGAACCAAACCCTAAGGGACTACGGCATCAATGTGAAGAATGTGCCATTCTATTGTGACAATGAGATTGCCATCAAGATTGCTCATAACCCAGTTCAGCACTCGAAGACAAAGCACATTCAGATTCTTCATCATTTTCTTCACGATCATGTGTTGAAGGGCGACATCTCTATCGAGCACGTGAAGACTGAAGAACAGCTATTTGATATCTTCACAAAGCCCTTGGATGAGAAGAGATTTAGCAAGTTGCGGTGTGAGCTAAATATCTTAGAATCTTCGAATGTTCTTTGAAAAGGACACACATCCTAACACTTATGCAAAATTGATGACTTAGATGTGCAACACACGAAGTAATGTTTTTCTTCAATCAATGAAGACTAACCCTCTAAGTGTGAAGAAATTAACGAAGAATTTGATTCTCAGAGCCCTACGACAATTGTACATGGCGTCTGAAATCATCATTCTTATACGGTGGGTCACGCCACCAACAAAAGTTAAAAATCTTCAATTTGAGTATTTCTTCAGTCTTGAAATTCCTCAGTTGTTCAAATTCTTCAACTTTGCATAGTCTTCACTCTTTCCTCTTGTGTTCTTCATTGACTATATATATATATAGAGAGAGAGTTTTCAGTCCTCTACAACATTCACTTATTGCTATTTCTTCAAGTTGATTTTTTCTGCTAAGTGAATGTGATCGGACCCTTTCCCCTCTATGCTATACTCAACCTAGCCTGTTCATAAATTCTTCATATCTATTTGAAACCCGTTCAAAATCTTCACTGTGTCCTTGTCAGCTGAAGAAAATGCGAACGAAACCTTAAAACTTTCATATCTCAATTTTTGGTTTTTTCTGCTCAAATCATTCTGCATCCCACGATAAGACTTATCTATTCACCCACGATATCACACGATCTTCAACTCTTTGTATGTGGGTGACACATGTCGCTAGGATGAGAAGAGTTAGGGGCACATTCGTCCAATTTCTTCGTGCGAGCGTTTTTTCACTTCAGCTATAAATACCCCTCACCCTCCTCGGACTTCATTTGCCCCGCTCGACCTCACTCCCCTTGCTCGAGCTTCCAGATCTAGTGCCGCCGCTACTTCCATCGTTGCCAGTGAGGAAGAGCTTCACTGCCTCGACCTCGTCATCGCCGTACTCGCGCCGGCCGCGGAAATCTTCACTCTGCCGCCGCCGTAGTTGTCTTCCTCTGCCAAGTTAGGGTGAGGAAGATATAGATTGATGAACTCCCAATCTACAACTCTCTGTTCATCGTGTTCTTCGTCAAGGGTAATTAAAAGTTACTTTTACCACCCTTTTTGATTCTGATGTTTTCCACAAAATCTTCGAAAGGTGTTTATTCTTCACTTCCACATGCATAAACACCTCACATGCATCTGTTCTTGATCTGTTTATCTAAGCAACATTTTTCTTCAAGATTCGTCAATTGTGTAGATTTTCCAATCTATAAAACTCTAGAATCTAAGTCAAAGAACTCTTAGTGAAATTCCTCAAGACACCTCTGGTCAAATTCCTCAAACTTGTTCTTTTTTTTGCAAAAACTTCTGAGAACGCATGTGACCTCTCCAAATTGTTGGCACCTATACTCTGTTCACATGTACTCATGTCTACTGCTGAATCACTAGGTTCTCATCAACTTAACTCATTTGCAGTGTTCCTCGAAGACAAATTGCATACCTCTTCAGAGAACTCAATTGTCCAAATTCCCCAGCTGAAGAAAAAGGCAGAGGGCAAGAAACCTCGGAAGGGAGGAAAGAGATTGGGAGTCAACACAGCGTTTGAGATCCCTAATGACATATATGATGAATACTGCACTCCTGATGAGGCCAAACATGGCAAGGAAAATAAAAATCAGTGCAAGGTGCACATTCTGAGGATTGAGAGAAGATGGGCACGGGAATGGAGGGAGTATAGATATGTCACTCCAAAGTACATGAAGAAATTCGCTTTACACCCTCCTTGCCCAAGATCTCCACTAGCACCTGGCCAAGAAGCTGACCCCACTAGCCTCAAGCGCGGTGAGGACTATCCTGATGAATGGGCCAAATGGCAAGCAAAACTGGCCAAAATGGCTAAGGAAGCAGTGAAGAAATTCAACAAAGACTCTACTGCTGCTGCTGCTGCTGGGGCCTCTGCTAGCAAGCCCAAGAAATCTATGCAAAAGAAGCCAGCTTGCAAACCACCAAGCACCTCAGCAATGCCCTCACGGTCGAGCTCTTCTATGCCCTCAAAGCATATTCCTCATGTAGCCCCAGTTCCCCCAGCTGGAAAATCTTCAGCTGCTCCTCCAACGTCCTCAACACCTATGCACCTCGCCTCGTTCCAAAGGACCACTGGCATCTCAATTGCCTCAGGAGCCTCTGCAAGTTTTTCAGCTCCTCCGTAGTCCTCAACAGGCCCCACTTTGCTGAAGACTAAGGCCACTGCAGGATGAGGCACTAGACCAAGTCCTCACAAAAAGTAGGTCGCCTTCCATGTTCCGTCTAGTGAAGATGAGGCTGATGATGAAGAATTGGAAGAAATCATCATAGACAGACAACAAAGAGTTGGGGAATGTAGTATTTCAAAAAATTTACCTACGATCACGCAAGATCTATCTAGGAGATGCATAGAAATGAGAGGGGGGAGTGTGTCTACATACCCTTGTAGACCGAAAGCGGAAGCGTTTAGTAACGCAGTTGATGTAGACGAACGTCTTCACGATCCAACCGATCCAAGTACAGAACATACGGCACCTCCGCGATCAACACACGTTCAGCTTGGTGACGTCCCTCGAACTCTTGATCCAGTTGAGGTCGAGGGAGAGTTCCGTCAGCACCACAGTGTGGTGATGATGATGATGATGAAGTTACCGATGTAGGGCTTCGCCTAAGCACTACAACGATATGACCGAGGTATGTAATTGTGGAGGGGGCACCGCACACGGCTAAAAGACCAACTTGTGTGTTCTAGGGTGCCCCCTGCCCCCCGTATATAAAGGAGGGAGGGGGAGGCCAGCCGGCCCTAGGGGAACGCCCAAGGAGAGGGAGTCCTACTAGGATTACCAATCCTAGTAGGATTCCTCCACAAGGAAGAGAGGGGGAAGGAAGGACAGGGAGAGGGAGTAGGAAAGGGGGGCGCCACACCCCTTCCCTTGTCCAATTCGGACTGCAAGGGGGGCGTGGCGTGCCCTGGCTGCCCTCCTCTCTCTCCAACAAGGCCCATGGTGGCCCATTAGTTCCCCCGGGGGGTTCCGGTAACCCCTCCGGCACTATGTTTTACCCGAAACTATCCAGAACACTTCTCGTGTCCGAATAACATGGTCCAACATATCAATCTTTATGTATCAACCATTTCGAGACCCCTCATCATGTCCGTGATCTCATCTAGGACTCCAAACAACCTTCGGTTATCAAATCACATAAACTCATAATACAAATCGTCATCGAACGTTAAGTGTGCGGACCCTACCGGTTCGAGAACTATGTAGACATGACCGAGACACATCTCCGGTCAATAACTAATAGTGGAACCTGGATGCTCATATTTTTTCCTACATATTCTACGAAGATCTTTATCGGTCAAACCGCATAACAACATACGTTGTTCCCTTTGTCATCGATATGTTACTTGCCCGAGATTCGATCGTCGGTATCATCATACCTAGTTCAATCTCATTACCGGCAAGTCTCTTTACTCGTTCCGTAATGCATCATCCCGTAACTAACTCATTAGTCACATTGCTTGCAAGGCTTAGAGTGATGATCATTACCGAGAGGGCCCAGAGATACCTCTCCGACATTCGGAGTGACAAATCCTAATCTCGATTGAAGAGTCTCTTGATGTGCTTGGTTCTCTTGTGAAATCTGGATTCCTTTGCCAAGGCAATTGCACCAGTATTGTCAGAAAATATTTTCATTGGACCCGATGCACTAGGTAAGGCACCTAGATCGGATATGAACTCCTTCATTTCCTACTTCCGAAGCAGCTATGTACTCCGCTTCACACGTAGATCCCGCCACGACGCTCTGCTTGGAACTGCACCAACTGACAGCTCCACCATTCAATATAAATATGTATCCGGTTTGCGACTTAGAGTCATCCAGATCAGTGTCAAAGCTTGCATCGACGTAACCGTTTGCGATGAGCTCTTTGTCACTTTCATAAACGAGAAACATATCCTTAGTCCTTTTCAGGTATTTCAGGATGTTCTTGACCGCTGTCCAGTGATCCACTCTTGTATTACTTTGGTACCTCCCTGCTAAACTAATAGCAAGGCACACATCAGGTCCGGTACACAACATTGCATACATGATAGAACCTATGGCTGAAGCATAGGGAATGACTTTTATTTTCTCTCTATCTTCTGCAGTGGACGGGCATTGAGTCTGACTCAACTTCACACCTTGTAACACAGGCAAGAACCCTTTCTTTTCCTGATCCATTTTGAACGTCTTTGAAACTTTATCAAGGTATGTGATTTGTGAAAGTCCAATTAAGCGTCTTGATCTATCTCTATAGATCTTGATGCCTAATATATAAGCAGCTTCACCTAGGTCTTTTATTGAAAAATTCTTATTCAAGTATCCTTTTATGCTATCCAGAAATTCAGTATTATTTCCGATCAACAATATGTCATCCACATATAATATCAAAAATGCTACAGAGCTCCCGCTCACTTTCTTGTAAATACAGGCTTCTCCAAAAGTCTGTATAAAACCATATGCTTTGATCACACTATCAAAGCATATATTCCAACTCCGAGAGGCTTGCACCAGTCCATAAATGGATCGCTGGAGCTTGCACACTTTGTTAGCACCTTTTGGATCGACAAAACCTTCTGGTTGCATCATATACAACTCTTCTTTAAGATATCCATTAAGGAATGCAGTTTTGACATCCATTTGCCAAATTTCATAATCATAAAATGCGGCAATTGCTAACATGATTCGGACAAACTTAAGCATCGCTACGGGTGAGAAGGTCTCATCGTAGTCAACTCCTTGAACTGGACAAAAACCTTTCGCAATAAGTCGAGCTTTGTAGACACTAACATTACCGTCAGCGTCAGTCTTCTTCTTGAAGATCCATTTATTCTCTATGGCTTGCCGATCATCGGGCAAGTCAAACAAAGTCCACAATTTGTTCTCATACATGGATCCCATCTCAGATTTCATGGCCTCAAGCCATTTTGCAGACTCTGGGCTCATCATCACTTCCTCATAGTCTATAGGTTCGTCATGGTCAAATAAAATTACGTCCAGAACAGGATTACCATACCACTCTGGTGCGGATCTTACTCTGGTTGACCTATGAGGTTCGGTAGTAACTTGATCAAAAGTTTCATGATCATCATCATTAGCTTCCTCACTAATTGGTGTAGGAATCACTGGAACTGATTTCTGTGATGAACTACTTTCCAATAAGGGAGCAGGTACAATTACCTCATCAAGTTCTACTTTCCTCCCACTCACTTCTGTCGAGAGAAACTCCTTCTCTAGAAAGGATCCATTCTTAGCAACGAATATCTTTCCTTCGGATCTATGATAGAAGGTGTACCCAACGGTCTCCTTTGGGTACCCTATGAAGACAAATTTCTCTGATTTGGGTTCGAGCTTATCAGGTTGAAGCTTTTTCACATAAGCATCGCAGCCCCAAACTTTAAGAAACGACAACTTGGGTTTCTTGCCAAACCACTGTTCATATGGTGTTGTCTCAACGGATTTAGATGGTGCCCTATTTAATGTGAATGCAACCGTCTCTAGAGCATAACCCCAAAACGATAGCGGTAAATCAGTAAGAGACATCATAGATCACACCATATCTAATAAAGTACGATTACGATGTTCAGACACACCATTACGCTGTGGTGTTCCAGGTGGCGTAAGCTGTGAAACTAGTCCACATTGTTTCAAATGAAGACCAAACTCGTAACTCAAATATTCACCTCCACGATCAGATCGTAGAAACTTTATTTTCTTATTATGATTATTTTCCACTTCACTCTGAAATTCTTTGAACTTTTCAAATGTTTCAAACTTATGTTTCATCAAGTAGATATACCCATATCTGCTCAAATCATCTGTGAAGGTTAGAAAATAACATTACCCGCCACGAGCCTCAACACTCATGGGACCGCATACATTAGTATGTATTATTTCCAACAAGTCTGTTGCTCGCTCTATTGTTCCGGAGAACAGAGTCTTAGTCATCTTGCCCATGAGGCATGGTTCACAAGCATCAAGTGATTCATAATCAAGTGATTCCAAAAGCCCATCAACATGGAGTTTCTTCATGTGCTTTACACCAATGTGACCTAAATGGCAGTGCCACAAATAAGTTGCACTATCATTATGAAACTTATATCTTTTGGCTTCAATACTATGAATATGTGTATCACTACTATCGAGATTCAACAAAAATAGACCACTCATCAAGGGTGCATGACCATAAAAGATATTACTCATATAAATACAACAACCATTATTCTCTGATTTAAATGAATAACTGTATCACATCAAATAAGATCCAGATATAATGTTCATGCTTAAAGCTGGCACCAAATAACAATTATTCAGGTCTAAAACTAACCCCGAAGGTATATGTAGAGGTAGTGTGCCGACGGTGATAACATCGACTTTGGAACCATTTCCCACGCGCATTGTCACCTCGTCCTTAGCCAATCTTCGCTTAATCCATAGCCCCTATTTCGAGTTGCAAATATGAGCAACAGAACCAGTATCAAATACCCAGGCGCTACTACGAGCATTAGTAAGGTACACATCAATAACATGTATACCAAATATAACTTTCACTTTGCCACCCTTCTTATCCGCCAAATACGTGGTGCGATTTCGCTTCCAGTGACCAGTCCCTTTGCAGTAGAAGCACTCAGTCTCAGGCTTAGGTCCATACTTGGGCTTCTTCACTTGAGTAACAACTTGCTTGTCGTTCTTCTTGAAGTTCCCCTTCTCCCCTTTGCCCTTTTTCTTGAAACTAGTGGTCTTGTTAACCATCAACACTTGATGCTCCTTCTTGACTTCTACCTCCGCGGCCTTTAGCATTGCAAAGAGCTCGGGAATTGTCTTATCCATCCTTGCATATTATAGTTCATCACGAAGCTCTTGTAGCTCGGTGGCAGTGATTGAAGAACTCTGTCAATGACACTATCATCAGGAAGATTAACTCCCAATTGAGTCAAGTGGTTGTGGTACCCAGACATTCTGAGTATATGTTCAGTAACAAAACTATTCTCCTCCATTTTGCAGCTGTAGAACTTATTGGAGACTTCATATCTCCTAATCCGGGCATTTGCTTGAAATATTAACTTCAACTCCTAGAACATCTCATATGCTCCATGACGTTTAAAACGTTGTTGAAGTCCTGGTTCTAAGCCGTAAAGCATGGCACACTGAACTATCGAGTAGTCATCAGCTTTGCTATGCCAGACGTTCTTAACGTCATCAGTAGCGTCTGCAGCAGGCCTAGCACCTAGTGGTGCTTCCAGGACGTAATTCTTCTGTGCAGCAATGATGATAATCCTCATGTTCCGGACCATTGATCTACAACAACATAGACATGCAAAAATACTACCAGGTACTAAGTTCATGATAAATTGAAGTTCAATTAATCATATTACTTAAGAACCCCCACTAAGATAGACATCCCTCTAATCATCTAAGTGATCACGTGATCCATATTAACTAAACCATGTCTGATCATCACGTGAGATGGAGTAGTTTTCAATGGTGAACATCACTATGTTGATCATATCTACTATATGATTCACGCTCGACCTTTCGGTCTTAGTGTTCCGAGGCCATATCTGCATATGCTAGGCTCGTCAAGTTTAACCCGAGTATTCTGCGTGTGCAAAAGTGGCTTGCACCCGTTGTATGTGAACGCAGAGCTTATCACACCCGATCATCACGTGGTGTCTCGGCACGACGAACTATAGCAACGGTGCATACTCAGGGAGAACACTTATACCTTGAAATTTAGTGAGAGATCATCTTATAATGATACCGTCATACTAAGCAAAATAAGATGCATAAAGGATAAACATCACATGCAATCAAAATAAGTGATATGATATGGCCATCTTCATCTTGTGCCTTTGATCTCCATCTCCAAAGCACCATCATGATCACCATCATCACCAGCTTGAAACCTTGATCTCCATTGTAGCATCATTGTTGTCTTGCCAACTATTGCTTCTACAACTATCGCTACCGCTTAGTGATAAAGTAAAGCAATTACATGGCAATTGCATTTAATACAATAAAGCAACAACCATATGGCTCCTGCCAGTTGCCGATAACTGTTACAAAACATGATCATCTCATACAACAATTTATATCATCACATCTTGACCATATCACATCACAACATGCCCTGCAAAAACAAGTTATACGTCCTCTACTTTGTTGTTGCAAGTTTTACGTGGATGCTACGGGCTTCTAGCAAGAACTGTTCTTACCACGCATCAAAACCACAATGATTTTTTGTCAAATGTGTTGTTTTAACCTTCAACAGTGACCGGGCGTAGTCAAACTCGATTCAACTAAAGTTGGAGAAACAGACACCCACTAGCCACCTATGTGTGAAGCACGTCGGTAGAACCAGCCTCATGAACGCGGTCATGTAATGTCGGTCTGGGCTGCTTCATCCAACAATACCATCGAATCAAAGTAAGACATGTTGGTAAGCAGTATGACTATTATCGCCCACAACTCTTTGTGTTCTACTCGTGCATATAACATCTACGCATAGACCTGGCTCAGATGCCACTTTTGGGGAACGTAGTATTTCAAAAACTTTACCTATGATCACGCAAGATCTATCTAGGAGATGCATAGCAATGAGAGGGGAGAGTGTGTCTACGTACCCTCATAGACCAAAAGAGGAAGCGTTTAGTAACGCGGTTCATGTAGATGAACGTCTTCATGATCCAACCGATCCAAGTACCGAACGTACGGAACCTCCGTGATCAGCACACGTTCAGCTCAGTGATGTCCCTCGAACTCTTGATCCAGTTGAGGCCGAGGGAGAGTTCCATCAGCACGACGGCGTGGTGACGGTGATGATGAAGTTACCGACGCAGGGCTTCGCCTAAGCACTACAACGATATGATCGAGGTGTGTAACTGTGGAGGAGGGCACCACACATGGCTAAAAGATTAACTTGTGTGTTCTAGGGTGCCCCCTGCCACCCGTATATAAAGGAGGGAGGGGGAGGCCGGCCGGCCCTAGGGGTGCGCCCAAGGAGAGGGAGTCCTACTAGGATTACCAATCCTAGTAGGATTCCTCCACAAGGAAGAGAGGAGGAAGGAAGGAGAGGTAGAGGGAGTAGGAAAGGGGGGCGCCGCCCCCCTTCCCTTGTCCAATTCAGACTGCAACGGGGGGGCTGCCCTCCTCTCTCTCCAACAAGGCCCATGGTGGCCCATTAGTTACCCCGGGGGGGTTCCGGTAACCCCTCCGGCACTCTCTTTCTACCCGAAACTATCCGGAACACTTCCGATGTCCGAATAACATGGTCGAATATATCAATCTTTATGTCTTGGCCATTTCGATACTCCTCGTCATGTCCGTGATCTCATCTAGGACTACGAACAACCTTCGGTCATCAAATCACATATACTCATAATACAAATCGTCATCGAACATTAAGCGTGCGGGCCCTACAGGTTCGAGAACTATGTAGACATGACCGAGACACATCTCCGGTCAATAACCAATAGTGGAATCTGGATGCTCATATTGGTTCCTACATATTCTACAAAGATCTTTATCGGTCAAACCGCATAACAACATACGTTGTTCCCTTTGTCATCGATATGTTACTTGCTCGAGATTCGATCGTCGGTATCATCATACCTAGTTCAATCTCGTTACCAACAAGTATCTTTACTCATTCCGTAATGCATCGTCCCATAACTAACTCATTAGTCACATTTCTTGCAAGGCTTATTGTGATGATCATTACCGAGAGGGCCCAGAGATACCTCTCCGACATTCAGAGTGACAAATCTTAATCTCGATCTATGCCAACTCAACAAACACCATCGGAGACACTTGTAGAGCATATTTATAATCACCCAGTTATGCTGTGATGTTTGATAGCACACTAAGTGTCCCTCCTATATTCGGGAGTTGCATAATCTCATAGTCATAGGAACATGTATAAGTCATGAAGAAAGCAATAGCAATAAACTAAACAATCATAGTGATTAGGTAACGGATGGCACTTGTCCATCACATCATTCTCTAATGATGTGATCCCGCTCATCAAATAACAACACATGTCTATGGATGGGAAACTTAACCATCTTTGATTAACGAGCTAGTCAAGTAGAGGCATACTAGGGACACTCTATTTGTCTTATGTATTCACACATGTACTAAGTTTCTGGTTAATACAATTCTGGCATGAATAATAAACATTTATCATAATATAAGGAAATATAAATAACAACTTTATTATTGCCTCTAGGGCATATTTTCTTCACAAAGGGCCGCTAGAGCCAAAGGTACCAATGTGCCCCTTCTGCTGGATGCCAAATTGATCCTCGACTTCATTGATCTCTGGCACAAGGACCAAAACACTCCTATGCCTAATTTCAAACTCACACCTGGCCAGAACCACATGCTCACCGCCTTCATAGTCGATGAAAAATGGAAATTTGAGAAGGCCAGGAAGCTCAAGAAGGCTCAGTACAAGAAAGAGCATTTTCAGAAGAAGCATGTTGTCAAAATGACAACTGATGACCTTGTGGCCATGCAAGCTAAGATCAAAGCACTCAGTGATGAATTTGACACATACCGTGCAGATTGGCTGGGAGCCAAGGTCAGATTCGTCAAAATGGCGAATGGATTCACCTCCAATGTTGCAGCCCCAATGCAACATGATTCTCCTCAGGCTGATGCATCTGCTCAGCCTACTGAAGAACATGCCAGCACCGCTGATGAAAATTAGGCTGCTGAAGAAAATGAGAGTGCCACAGCTGATGAAGACATTCCAGCCGCTGAAGAAACTGCCAGGGCAACCACTGGTGTTGCGCCTAAAGAACCAGCCAGGACAGCTGAAGCATCTGCTGCTGAGCCTGAAGACACTGAACAAGCTAGGGAAACTGCATCAGTTGCGCCTAAGGAAGATGAACCAATTTCCTCTGCTCCACCTGCACCAACTTCAAGCATCAACCTTCCTTCTACATTAGAAGTGAAGAAAACCAAGGTTGTAGAACGAGCTACTGTGAAGAAAAGTAAAGCATATGCTTCCTCATAGTCTTCTGCTCCCAAGAAGGCGAAGATTTTGACAAGCTCGTATGAGAATCCTATCGATGCTGTTCCTCTTTCAAGCATGACATGAAAGGAGATTGTTCCCTTTGGTGAAGAGTATGAAATTTCCAATGAATCTGATGAAGAAGATCCTTCTGCTGCTTCGGCAGAGCAGTTGGATGAAGAAATTGAAGTGGATAACATCCCTTCAGCTCCACTGGTATCCTCACCCATGCCTCAGTTCACTGCTGAAGAGGCCGGTGTTGAAGAAATTGATGAAGAAGATGATGACATGGACATTGGGTGCACCACTCCAATTCTGAATGATGACTACTGGGAAAGTCATCACCCCAATTCGCCACTGTTCACTCCTCTGCAACAAATTCCTCAGTCCCCGGTCCAAACTAAAGAAATTCACATGGGCTCTCAAGAACCTCAAGCTTCTCTTCTTACCATCCCTGAAGAAATTCCAGCCACTAGCGCTGATGGAAATGCTACTAAAGAAATGGAGACCCAGGCTGCTACCGATGAAATTCCTCCGCCGGCGGCTCTAGAGACTGTGATTCCAGAGGTTGTGGAGATATTGACTGACATTCCTCAGCCCAAGCCCAAGGATCTCCAAGAAACAGAATTTCAAAGCTGCTGAATTATTCAATGAACACATATTCTTCACGGAATACAATCCCTATGACTCTGCTCATCTTCGTCGCAAGCGCTTCTAGACAGCAAGTCAGATGAACTTCTATTCTTCTTTGCTATTCGATAAACATAAGATCTTTGACCATGAGCACATTCCTCATGTGGATATGGAGTCACTGCCCTGCTTCACCCCAGTCCTTAGTGTTCTTCATGACGCTGGGCTACTCAACTTCTGCACCGACATCTGTGACTGGAATGAAGAGCTAATTCTTTAGTTTTGTGCTACGTTGCACATCACCGGCAACGCTGAAGATGTGAATTCATGGGTGTTGGACTGGATTACTGAGAACACTCACTTCAAAGCACCGACCTCTGAATTGCTTCATGCCGTCTCAGTCAGTCCTCCCCTTGAAGATGCAAGACTCATCTACCATGAACGTGAGCTATCTGATCATTTCATGCAATTATTAATAAAGCCTCTGAAGCCTGGCCAAGCCCCAAGAACCAAATTCCTCTTGAAGGAATTGCTCAATGTGCCAAGGACAATTTATTGAATTTTGACCAAGACCCTCAGTCCTATCAAGGGCCATGACTCTAATGAAGAAGAGGTCGTTGGCATCATGAAGAATCTGCTATTCAACATCAGCAATGGAGTTCCAATCAACTACCATGATTTCTTCATGATCTGTTGTAGTTGCGGATCCTTGCAATAGGGGTTAATCATAAGTGGGATGCTTGTCCAAGGAAGGACAGTACCCAAGCACCGGTCCACCCACATATCAAATTATCAAAGTACCGAACGTGAATCATATAAACGTGATGAAAACTAGCTTGACGATAATTCCCATGTGTCCTTGGGAGCGCTTTCCTTTATATAAGAGTTTGTCCAGGCTTGTCCTTTGCTACAAAAATGATTGGGCCCTCTTGCTGCACCTTATTTACTTTTTATTACTTGTTACCCGTTACAAATTACCTTATCACAAAACTATCTGTTACCGATAATTTCAGTGCTTGCAGAAAATACCTTGCTGAAAACTGCTTATCATTTCCTTCTGCTCCTCGTTGGGTTCGACACTCTTACTTATCAAAAAGGCTATGATAGATCCACTACACCTGTGGGTCATCAAGACTCTTTTCTGGCGCCGTTGTCGGGGAGTGAAGCGCCTTTGGTAGGTGGAATTTGGTAAGGAAAAATTTATATAGTGTGCTGAAATTTACTGTCACTTGTTACTATGGAACATAATCCTTTGAGGGGCTTGTTCGGGGTATCTTCATCCCGACCAGTAGAGAAAAGAGTTGCTACTCAACCTAATGAACCTAGTGAAAATGTTTACTTTGAAATTCCTTCTGGTATGATAGAGAAACTGCTAGCTAATCCTTTTACAAGAGATGGAACATTGCATCCCAATTTGCACCTAATCTATGTGGATGAAGTTTGTGGATTATTTAAGCTTGCAGGTATGCCCGAGGATGTTATCAAGAAGAAGGTCTTCCCTTTATATTTTAAGGGAGAGGAATTGACATAGTTGAGGCTATGTGATGATATGGGATCATGGAACTACAACCGATTGAAATTGGAATTTCATCAGAAGTTTTATCCTATGCATCTTGTTCATCGTGATTGTAATTATATATATAATTTTTGGCCTCACGAAGGAGAAAGCATCGCTCAAGCTTGGGGGAGGCTTAAGTCAATGTTATATTCATGCCCCAATCATGAGATCTCAAGAGAAATTATTATTCAAAAAATTTATGCTTGGCTTTCTCTAGATAATCGCTCCATGCTCGATACTTCTTGTACTAGATCTTTTATGATGAAGACTATTGAATTAAAATGGGATTTATTGGAAAGAATTAAACGCAACTCTAAAGATTGGGATCTCGACAAAGGTAAGGAGTCAGGTATAACACCTAAGTTTGATTGTGTTAAATCTTTTATGGATACCGATGCTTTCCGTGAATTTAGCACTAAATATGGACTTGACTCTGAGATAGTAGCTTCTTTCTGTGAATCCTTTGCTACTCATGTTGATTTCCCTAAGGATAAGTGGTTTAAATATAATCCTCCCATTGAAGTAAAAGTAGTTGCACCTATTAAAGTTGAAGAAAAAACTATCACTTATAATGATCTTGTTGTTCCTACTGCTTATATTGAGAAACCACCTTTCCCTGTTAGAATAAAGGATCATGCTAAAGCTTCAACTTTGGTCCGTAAGAGTAATACTAGAACACCTACTCCCTATGAGAAAATTAAAGTTGAACCTAGTGTTGCTATGGTTAAATATCTCTTGGCCGATAATATTGATGGGCATGTTATTTACTTTTGTGATGAAGCTGCTAAAATTGCTAGACCCGGTACTAAAAATAAACATAGACCTGTTGTAGGCATGCCTATTATTTCTGTTAAAATAGGAGATCATTGCTATCATGGCTTATGTGATATGGGTGCTAGTGCAAGTGCAATACCTCATTCCCCATACAAAGAAATTATGCATGATATTGCACCTGCTGAGTTAGAAGAAATTGATGTGACAATTAAGCTTGCTAATAGAGATACTATTTCACCCATTGGTATTGTTAGAGATGTTGAAGTCTTGTGTGGGAAAGTTAAATACCCTACTAATTTTCTTGTTCTTGGTTCCCCACAAGATGACTTTTGTCCCATTATATTTGGTAGACCCTTCTTGAATACTGTTAATGCTAAGATAGACTGCAATAAAGATATTGTTTCTGTTGGTTTAGGGGATATATCTCATGAGTTTAATTTTGCTAAATTTCATAGACAACCCCATGATAAAGAATTGCCTAGTAAAGATGAAATTATTGGTCTTGCTTCTATTGTCGTGCCGCCTACTGATCCTTTAGAACAATATTTGCTAGACCATGAAAATGATATGTTTATGAATGAAAGAAGGGAAATAGATGAAGTATTCTTTAAACAGGGACCTATTTTGAAACACAACTTGCCTGTTGAAATCCTAGGGGATCCTCCTCCACCCAAGGGTGATCCCGTCTTCGAGCTTAAACCTTTACCTGATACTCTTAAATATGTTTATCTTGATGAGAAAGAGATATATCTTGTTATTAGTGCTAACCTTTCAGAGCATGAAGAAAAGAAATTATTGAAAACTCTGAAGAAGCACCGTGCTGCTATTGGATATACTCTTGATGATCTTAAGGGCATTAGTCCCACTCTCTGCCAGCACAAAATAAAATTGGAGAAAGACGCGAAACCGGCCATTGATCACCAACGACGGTTAAATCCTAAGATGAAAGAAGTGGTAAGAAAAGAAATACTAAAGCTTCTGGAGGCAGGTATAATTTATCCCATTGCTGATAGTCAGTGGGTGAGTCCTGTCCATTGTGTCCCTAAGAAGGGAGGTATTACTGTTGTTCCTAATGATAAAGATGAATTGATCCCACAAAGAATTGTTACGGGTTATAGAATGGTAATTGATTTCCGCAAATTAAATAAAGCTACTAAAAAGGATCATTACCCTTTACCTTTTATTGATCAAATGATAGAAAGATTATCCAAACATACACATTTTTGCTTTCTAGATGGTTATTCTGGTTTCTCTCAAATACCTGTGTCAAAAGAGGATCAAGAAAAGACAACTTTTACTTGCCCTTTCGGTACCTTTGCTTATAGATGTATGTGTTTTGGTTTATGCAATGCACCTGCTACTTTTCAAAGATGTATGACTACTATATTCTCTGACTTTTGTGAAAAGATTGTTGAGGTTTTCATGGATGATTTCTCCGTTTATGGAACTTCTTTTGATGATTGCTTAAGCAACCTTGATCGAGTTTTACAGAGATGTGAAGAAACTAATCTTGTCTTGAATTGGGAGAAGTGCCACTTTATGGTTAGTGAAGGTATTGTCTTGGGGCATAAAATTTCTAAAAGAGGTATTGAAGTTGATAAAGCTAAAGTTGATGCTATTGAAAAGATGTTGTATCCTAAGGACATTAAAGTTATAAGAAGCTTCCTTGGTGATGTAGGTTAGAACCCTATGTGGCCGATCTTTCACGAAAGGAGCGTATCCCGCGATGAACACGAAGAACATGAGGAGGGAAACGAGGGAAAACACGGGGGAAACACAATAAAACACTAAACCAACAAGAAATAGTCACTCATGTGCTAGATCCTCGAGTACATAAGAAATCACACGATCCACGGACAACTAAGGACAATACAAAGGTAGTTGGTCTTCTCCGTGAGGAGGTGTTGAATCCACAAGGGGATCTTCCCGTAGCGGGGTCTTGAATCCAAAGGGATCTTCTCCGAAGAGGGGCCGCGGTCTCTCTCGTGGAGTAGATCCAATGTGGATGAGCAATGCTCTATCTCTAAATATGAGCTAAACCAATGCTAACCCTAGCTAGGAGGAATAGGAGGTCTATTTATAGTCTTAGTGCAAAAGGGGGCGAAGTGGGGGTACATGTGCTGCGGCCCAACTCATGGCAGCACACAGGTGTCGGACGTCCGGGAGTCACCTGTCATCCGGAGGCTCGCGAGGGTCCGGACGTCCGGTGCCTATCGGACGTCCGTAGATTCAGCTCGGGTGTGCTTCGGTCGGACGTCTGATCGGGGTCGGTCGTCCGGGCGTCGGTCGTCCGGGAGGCCTCGGAATTCCGTCGTTTTGGCTCGGGTGAGGAGGTGTCGGACGTCCGGTCTGGGTCGGACGTCCGGAGCCTGGAGATTGTCGGACGTTCGGTCCAGGTCGGTCGTCCGGAGCCTGTAGCTTCTTCCGCATCTCTTCTTCTTCTCCGTATTCACGTCCATCTTCTTATTCTTCTTCTCCTTGCTCCTTAGCTTCTTCATGGCCAACTCCTAGATACCTGAGTATGCACAATGTCTCTGTTTAAGGTAGTAGCCATGTCTCAAGTGTATCGAAGTGGAAGTGTGAGAGGAGAGATGTCACCTCGATTTCGAGAGCTCTTGCACGTGCTCGTGTCATGGGTCCGCTAGGCACTTGGTGAGGCGATGGTAGGTCCATGGGGATGACCTTGGGATGCTCCGCATCATCTCCCCTCCCTTGGGGAAGCTCCGTCCTCAGATCAAATTCTTCATCACCATGGTAGGGATAGAGATCTTTGATGTTGAAGATGTCGCTCACGGAGTACTTGTCGCATGGAATGTCGATCTTGTATGTGTTGTTATTGTAGCGTGCAAGCACCTTGAAGGGTCCATCCGCTTGTGGTCGAAGTTTTGGCTTGCGTTCTTGAGGAAAGCAGTCCTTGCGAAGGTGTAGCCACACAAGATCTCCAATGTTGAATACCATAGGGTGCTTGTTGATGTTGATCTTGGTCGCAAGTCGTTGTACTTGGCGCTCGATGGTATGCCTTGTATCTTCATGCACCTTCTTGAGATGAGTCACACATGAACTTGCGTCCAAATTAATGCGCTCTTGGAGTGGTAGAGGAAGAATGTCCAATGGTGACAATGGGTTGAATCCGTAGATGACCTTGAAGGGGGACTTGCCGGTTGTTGAGTGTTTTGCTCGGTTGTAGGCGAACTCGGCGATAGGTAGACACTCCTCCCACTCCTTGATGCTCTTCTTGATGAGTACTCGAAGTAGAGCGGAGAGTGTGCGGTTGGTCACCTCCGTTTGGCCGTTGGATTGTGGATGATACGCCGTGGAGAAGAGTAGCTTGATTCCGAGCTTGGCGCATAGGGTCTTCCAGAAGTAGCTAAGGAACTTGACATCGCGGTCCAAGACGATCGTCTTTGGCACTCCATGTAGACGCAATATTTCCCTACAAAAGAGATTGGCAACATGTGAATCATCGTCTATCTTGTTGCATGGTATGAAGTGTGCCATCTTAGAGAATCGGTCCACAACGACAAATACCGAATCCTTTCCATTTCTAGTCCTAGGCAATCCAATTACAAAATCCATGCTAATATCTTCCCATGGTTGATATGGAATTGGGAGAGGCATGTAAAGGCCATGGGATTGAGCTTTAGAGTTAGCTTTGCGACATGTAGAGCATCGGTTGGTGAAGCGGTTGACGTCGTGAAACATCTTGGGCAAAAAATAGTTCTTGGAGAGCATGGCAAATGTCTTGTCGCATCCAAAATGTCCCATTAAGCCTCCTCCATGAGATTCCTACAAAACCAACAACCGAAGAGAAGACTCGGGGATGCAAAGCTTATTAGCTCTCATAAGATATCCATATTTGATGTATTAGCGTTCCCAAGATGTGTGCGTCAAACATTTGGCATAAGGAATAGCAAAAGTAGGATCATGCTCATACAAGTCTTTTATATGCTCAATGCCAATGACATCCAATTCAAGTTGAGTAACAAGCTTGCATATGCGGGAAAGAGCGTTTGCCACAATATTTTCCTTACCTTTGATGTACTTGATGACATAAGGAAAAGACTCAATAAATTCACTCCATTTAGCATGACGCTTGTTCAACTTGGTTTGGCCCTTAAGATACTTAAGCGTTTCATGATCGGTATGAATGGTAAATTCATGAGGGAGAAGATAGTCTTCCCATTCATGCAAAACACGCACTAAAGCATATTGCTAATTGGATGTGAGTTTTCATGAACTATTATTGTTGACATTACCCTTGAGGTAAAACATTGGGAGGCAAAACTATAAGCCCCTATCTTTCTCTGTGTCCGATTAAAACTCCATACCCATAAGTATTGCGTGAGTGTCAGCAATTCTGAGAGACTATATGATAGTTGAGTATGTGGACTTGCTGAAAAGCTCTTATATATTGACTCTTTCCTATGTTATGATAAATTGCAATTGCTCCAACGACTGAGATTATAGTTTGTTAGTTTTCAATGAAGTTTACGATTCATACTTGAAATTGTGATTGAATTATTACTCTAGCATAATAAATCATATGACAAGAATTATGTAAGTTGTTGTTCTAAGAATGATCCTGATGCTCTCATGTCCGTATTTCATTTTTATCGACACCTCTATCTCTAAGCATGTGGACATATTTTTCGATTTCGGCTTTCGCTTGAGGACAAGCGAGGTCTAATCTTGGGGGAGTTGATACGTCCATTTTGCATCATGCTTTTATATCGATATTTATTGCATTATGGGCTGTTATTACACATTATGTCACAATACTTATGCCTATTCTCTCTTATTTTACAAGGTTTACATGAAGAGGGAGAATGTCGGCAGCTGGGATTCTGGGCTGGAAAAGGAGCAAATATTAGAGACCTATTCTGCACAGCTCCAAAAGTCCTGAAGCTTCACGGAAGACGTTTTCAGAATATATAAAAAATACTCAGCGGAAGAGATTCACCAGGGGGGCCACACACTTACTACAAAAAAAAGACACATCCATGATATTTTGGGCTGAACAAAAAACAATTATGTCATACATATGACACTTCTATGACGATAATTGTGACAAAACCCAGTATCATCATAGATGTGGTGGGCTCCTACTTCTATGACAAAAAATCATGACATAAAATGGGCTTTTCGTCCTGGGCGGGCCGGAGACGCAGCTGCATGACATTCTTTGGGCCGTCCATGACGGAAAAAACCATGGTAGAAGCGAGGGGGAGGAAAATTTCGGGGAGTTCTCGGTTACGGTGGGAGGTCGGGGGCCGAGTGATGTGTGTTTCTCCCATACACATATGTGCGTGTGTGCGAGGCGTTGGCTCGAACTGAACCCGAGCGAGGCATTGGGCTCTAACTGAACCCGAGCGATTGCACTGCAGGCTGAGCGTTACTCAACCCGAGCGATCGATCGATGCCTGTTAACTGAACCCGATCGAGCGATTCCTTCGCTACTGCTGCTAACTAAAGCCGATCGATTGGATGAACGGTGAGTGTTGCGGGGGGGCTGGATGAACAGTGAGCGGTGGCGTTGCCTCTGGATGAACAGGACCCCATGGTGTGGAGGGCTGGATGAACAATAGACGGTGGAGGGGTGCCCGTGGAGGGGTGGTTGAACAGGACCCCATGGTGTGGAGGGTGGATGAACAGTAGACGGTGGAGCGGTGCCCGTGGAGGGGTGGTTGAACAGTAGCCAGTGGACTAGCGCATGGTGGAGGCTGGATGAACAGGAGCCCGTGGAGGCTGGAGGAGGTCGACGGTAGTCCGTGGAGGCTGGAGGAAGTTGACGGTGGAGATGAACAGTATCCCGTGGAGTCCCATTTTGCGGTATGCCACACCCCTTCCCGATCAACAGGACCCCCATTTCGACCGTAGGAGGTCCGTTTCGTCCGTTTTGCGGTACGCCACACCCCTCCCGATCTACAGGACCCCGTTTCGACCGTAGGAGGTTCGTTTCGTCCATTTTGCGGTACGCCACACCCCTCCCAATTAACAGGACCCCGTTCCGAACATAGGAGGTTAGTTTCCTCCGTTTTGCGGTACGTCGGGCCTCGTTTCCATCGCATGTTCCGTCCAAGCCCTCCCGATGAACACGACCACGCATTCCGTTCCGACCCAGCCGGTTGGCTCCCACGCATTCCGTTGCCTCCCGATGAACACGACGCATTCCGTTGCCTCCCCATGAACACGACGCATTTCGTTGCCTCCCCATGAACATGACGCATTCCGTTGCCTCCCCATGAACACGACGACGACGTTGTTTCTCCGTTCTGACCCAACCATGTACCCGAGCCCTGGCCGTACGTATGCGCGAGTAAGCGTTCGAGACCCCGCCTGTATGTACACATACGTGGTCGTATTTTCTTTCTTGCACCCTGGCCGCTGTACGTACGTGTACATGCTACGTGCGCGCCTCTACTACGACACGTGCGCGCCTCTACATCCACCAGTATATATGTACGTACACATTCACAACCAGAATGACAACGCTACGTACGCTTCGACCAGGTGGGTCCCGACTATCAGGCACTTCCTTGCATGCGAAGATGTAGCTGGTGGGTCCCAGCAGTCAGGGGGGAAACGTTTTTTTTGCAAAATACGGTGGCCCGTCCGGTGGGTCCCTGCTGTCAGGTGGAGGAATAATTATTTTGCACGTAATAAGGAGGCACTTCCTTGCTACGGCCGTGGACCTAGCTGTCAACCTCTCCACGTACAGTCCACATCCGATGGAAGTCATTTCCTTCACCACGTTGACCACGCCGCGCCTAGAGCACCAGGGCGGTGGACGACGGCGAGGCCTAGGAAGGGGATGATGCGGAGCCGGGGAAGACGCGGCAGTGGATGCCCATGCGTAGAGGAGTACGAGGGTTCACTGGTTCACTGCGGTGTGAGGCTGTCGTCGCTGCAGAATAATAGGGGGTGTGGGTGAGTAGAGGGATGGCCTGGCCAGCGGTGGGAGTAGTAGGGGGCGGTGAGGCCTTCGCCGCATCACAGCCGGCCACGGGAGGCAAGGGCACGAGGCACGACCGGCGCTGGTTTGGGCGGCTGGAGCAAGAAGACCAGAGGTTGAAGAAGCACTACGACCGTTGGATGGACATCGTACAGTCACTGGAGCTAGAATCGTGCATATTGACTAAGTTGACAAAGCCCTCCGTCCCCGTCAACTTAGTAGGCCCACAAGTCAGCCCGCCACTATACTTGGTCCTAGCTAACAGGGGGGTATTAATTTTTTTGTGCGTAATAAGGAGGCACTTCCTTGCGTGCGAAGATATAGCTGGTGGGTCCGAGCTGTCAGTGGCGGTAACGTTTTTTCGCGAAATACAGAGGCCCTTTCGGTGGGTCCCTGATGTTAGGTGGAGGAATCATTATTTTGCGCGTAATAAGGAGGCACTTGCGTGCGGCCATGGACCCAGCTGTCGGCCTCTCCACGTACAGTCCACTTCAGATGCATGTCGGTCGTTGACCACGTTGACCAGGCCGCGCCGAGAGCACCAAGGCGGTGGACGACGGCGAGGCCTAGGAAGGGAACGACACGGAGGCAGGGAAGACTCGGCAGTTGTTTCCCACGCGGAGGGGAGTACGACTGTACGAGGGGTTACTGGTTCGTCTGCCGTCACCAGAGAATACACTGCAAAAAAGACACATCCGTGACATTTTGGGCCGAACGAATTTTTTTCTGTCATACATATGACACTTCTATGACGATAATTGTGACAAAACCCGGTATCATCATAGATGTGGTGGGCTCCTACTTCTATGACAAAAAATCATGACAGAAAATGGGCTTTTCTTCCTGGGCGGGCCGGAGACGCAGCTGCATGACATTCTTTGGGCCGTCCATGACGGAAAAAACCATGGTAGAAGTGAGGGGGAGGAAAATTTTGGGGAGTTCCCGGTTACGATGGGAGGTCGGGGGCCGAGCGATGCACGTTTCTCTTGTACACGTACGCGCGTGTGTGTGCGAGGCGTTGGCTCTAACTGAACCCGAGCGAGGCGTTGGGCTCTAACTGAACCCGAGTGATTGCACTGCAGGCTACACGTTACTGAACCCGAGCGATCGATCGATGGCTGTTAACTGAACCCGATCGAGCGATTCCTTCGCTACTGCTGCTAACTTAAGCCGATCGATTGGATGAACAGTGAGTGTTGCACGGGGGGGGGGGGTGGATGAACAATGAGTGGTGGTGTTGCCTCTGGATGAACAGGACCCCATGGTGTGGAGGGTTGGATGAACAGTAGACGGTGGAGGGGTGCCCGTGGAGGGGTGGTTGAACGGGACCTCGTGGTGTGGAGGGTTGGATGAACAATAGACGGTGGAGGGGTGCTCGTGGAGGGATGGTTGAACAGTAGCCAGTGGAGTAGCACACGGTGGAGACTGGATGAACAGGAGCCCGTGGAGGCTGGAGGAGGTCAACGGTAGCCCGTGGAGGCTGGAGGAGGTCGACGGTAGCCCGTGGAGGCTGGAGGAGGTCGACGGTGGAGATGAACAGTATCCCTTGGAGTCCCGTTTTGCGGTACGCCACACCCCTCCCGATGAACAGGACCCCCGTTTCGACCATAGGAGGTTTGTTTCCTCCGTTTTGCGGTACGCCACACCCCTCCCGATCAACAGGACCCCCGTTTCGACCGTAGGAGGTCCGTTTCGTCCGTTTTGCGGTACGCCACACCCCTCCCGATCAACAGGACCCCGTTTCGACTGTAGGAGGTCTGTTTCATCCGTTTTGTGGTACGCCACACCCCTGCCGATCAACAAGACCCTGTTCCATTGCCTCCCCATGAACATGAAGACGATGATGTTTCTCCGTTCTGACCCAGCCATGTACACGAGCCCTGGCCGTACGTATGCGCGAGTAGGCATTCGAGACCCCGCCTGTACGTAGGAGGTTCGTTACCTCCGTTTTGTGGTACGCTAGGCCTCGTTTCCATCGCCTGTTCCGTCCAAGCCTTCCCGATGAACACTACCACGCATTCCGTTCCGACCCATCCAGTTGGCTCCCACGCATTTCGTTGCCTCCCGATGAACATGACGCATTCCGTTGCCTCCCCATGAACACGACGCATTCCGTTTCCTCCCCATGAACACGACGCATTCTGTTGCCTCCCCATGAACACGACGCATTCCATTGCCTCCCCATGAACATGAAGACGATGATGTTTCTCCATTCTGACCCAGCCATGTACACGAGCCCTGGCCGTACGTATGCGCAAGTAAGCGTTCGAGACCCCGCCTGTATGTACACATAGGTGGTCGAATTTTCTTTCTTGCACCCTGGCCGTTGTACGTACATGTACATGCTACGTTCCCACCTCTACTACAACAAGTACGCGCCTCTACTACGACACGTGCGCGCCTCTACATCCACCAGTATATATATGTATGTACACGTTCGCGACCAGAATGACAACCCTACGTACGCTTCGACCAGGTGGGTCCTGACTGTCAGGCACTTCCTTGTGTGCGAAGATGTAGCTGGTGGGTCCCAGCAGTCAGGGGGCGAATCGTTTTTTTGCCCGGACGCACTTCCTTGCGTGCGAAGATGTAGCTGGTGGGTCCCAGCAGTCAGGGGGGTTGAATCGTTTTTTCGGACGCACTTCCTTGCGTGCGAAGATGTAGCTGGTGGGTCCCAACAATCAGGGGGAAACATTGTTTTCACGAAATACGGTGGCCCGTACGGTGGGTTCCCGCTGTCAGATGGAGGAATCATTATTTTGCATGTAATAAGGAGGCACTTCCTTACTGCGGCCGTGGACCCAGCTGTCAGCCTCTCCACGTATAGTCCACGTCCAATGGAAGTCGTTCCTCGACCACGTTGACCACGCCGCGCCGAGAGCACCATGGCGGTGGACGACGGTGAGGACTAGGAAGGGGACAACTCGGAGCCGGGGAAGACGCAACAGTGGATGCCCACGCGAAGAGGGGTACGAGGGTTTACTGGTTCGGCTGCGGTGTGAGGCTGCCGTCGCCGCAGAATAACAGGGGGTGTGGGTGAGTAGAGGGATGGCCTGGCCAGCGGTGGGAGTAGTAGGGGCAGTGAGGCCTCCGCGGCATCACAGCCGGCCACGGGAGGCAGGAGCACGTGGCACAACCAGCGCTGGTTTGGGCGGCTGGAGCAAGAAGACCAGAGGTTGAAGAAGCACTACGGTCGTTGGATGAACATCATATGGTAACAGGAGCTAGAATCATTCATATTGACTAAGTTGACAAAGCCCTCCATCCCCGTCAACTTGGTAGGCCCACAAGTCAGCCTCCCACTATGCTGGGTTCCAGCTGGCAGGGGGAATATTCATTTTTTTGTGCATAATAAGGAGGCACTTCCTTGCGTGCGAAGATAGCTGGTGGGTCCAACATGTCAGCGGGGGCACGTTATTTTCCGGTGGGTCCCAGATGTTAGGTGGAGGAATCATTATTTTGCGCGTAATAAGGAGGCATTTCCTTGTGTGCGGCCGTGGACCCAGCTGTCAGCCTCTCCATGCACAGTCTACTACCGATGGTGTCGTTCGTTGACCACGTTGACCACGCCGCGCCGAGCACATCCAAGATGGTGGACGACGGCGAGGCCCCGGACAGAAACGAGACGGAGATGGGAAGACGCGGGAGTAGAGTCTTAGATGGAGAGGTGTACGAGGGTTAACTGGTTCTAGTGCGGTGTGGTTCGGCAGTCGGTGGAGAAGAACAGGAGGTGTGGAGGGGTGGAGGGATGGCCTGGCCAACGATGGAGTAGTGCTTCATAGCGAAGCATGCTAAGCAGAGCTGCTAGCAGTAGGAGGCGGGAGGTGGTCCCGGCGGCGCTGGAGGAAGAAGACGAGAGATTGAAGATGGATGCCGGTCGTTGGATGTAAATCCAACGGCTAACATGTCACAATCATTTGTTGACTAAATTGACAACGACTTGCGTTGGCTTCGACCTATTGGCCCACATTTCAACCTCCAAAAATGTGGCACGTATTCAACCCATTTTTTCAGAATTTACAATCTTTTTTTGCGCGGTAGAATTTACAGTCAATTTGATCTTTTTTTGAATTACAGCCATTAGGTGGGCTGGGTGAACAAATAATGTAGCGTCCATGCGGCACATTTATTTTATTTCCTAAAAAATTATTGGTCATTTGCACTTTCTCGAAATACACGATTTTGCTGGGCTGATTCTAATTATAATGTTGGGTTGGGCCAGCAATGTTATCAAAAAATAAAAAGGGACTGAGCATTTTGTTATAAATATATTTAAATAATAAGTGATATTATTACATTCATCCTTAAATCTTACCAAGCTTTTGTACACAATCACTAGGATTTTCATGCCAAAACAATCCATGATTTTATTTGTTAAGAAATTATTTTTATAAGTTAATAAGATGTGGGATATTATTTTCTTACACATGTAAGTATCTGTTAAATATATGATGACAATAAAAATAATATATAATAACATATAAAATAATTTAAATATATATAATATAGTTAGAAGGGAAACATAAGTTGGACCTGGCGTTCCTATTCTTATATAGAAAATAGAACAGACCTCTGCGTTTTCTTCAAAAAAAACATAAATTGGGCTGCCAAAAATAAAATCTCGGATGGGAGGTCCATAGGCCGGTCGATACATGACGGCCCTAAGAAAATACAAACAGGCCTATGGACCTCCCATCCGAGGTCGTGGGCTGCGCATGTTAAAAATGAAAGCCTAGACGGGGCAGCCCAAAACCACGTCCAACACTTGCCAAAACTTTGTCCCTCGTTTTCTCTATGTTTCGCACATTCGACATTGTGTGGGCATTTTGACTGTGCATCATATGAAGATGTGCTATGCATGAATGGTTATCAGCATGATGTTAACTGGCTGGTAGTTCCATTTTCGACCATGGATAAAACTTCCAACATGATGTTAACCCTGTTTGAAAGTTGCAGTTTCTTATCTGAAACTGAACTTGCAGTTTCTTATCTGAAACTGAAACTTGTAGTTTCTTCTCTGAGAATCACATTGTTTGCACTTTTATACTCCTATGAAACTACATTTTTTTAAGTGCTAAAAATAGATCTCTAGAATTCATAAAATACTTCATATGCTCAATACTGCAAATCTGAAATTCAAAAGATATTCATATCTGAAACTCTCAAAATACACAACACAAAACACAATTCACAACCTACAAATACTGACAACCCTAAGCTTCTCCTGACAATTCACAACCTGTCCGACTATTGGGCTGGGGGGCAGCCCCCTCCTATTCCTCGGCGGCAGACAGCCGCCCCGTGAGACTATGTGAACGGCGAGGGAGACGATGGTGGGGAAGCGTCGTCGGGCCAACTGCTTTTCTCCTCTTGTAGTTGGGTTCGGTCGACAAAGACTCCACCAGCTCGCTCTGGCAGGACACCCTCACAAACGGCACCCTGTAGATGCTCGATCCTTCAATCTCTGATGGATGCTCCATCTGGGATCGATACTCCCACCACCGCTCCCTCGTGATCAGATTCGGTGAATCTGTTTGCTCCATGGCCCAGAGGAGCAGCTCTATGTACTCCGGCGCGACTCCCTCCGGGAGTATCGCCGCCTTCTCGCTCTGTTGCAGATATTTGGCCATGGATGTCACCGTCGCCGCTAGTTGGTCCTTGTTGTCAAACCAAGACTGTATCTCCAACATCCTAGCTAGCTTCACAGGGTCGCCGTCTCCGATCCTCACGTATCGGTTGTACTCCTCCATCAATCTACTTCTCCACAGCACCTTCACTCGCCAGCGGTGGTTTTTGAATGGAAGAGGAGAGGAGCAGTGCTGGTTTTGGATTAGAACGGGAGAGGAGCGACGCTGGTTTTGGACTGGAACAGGAGAGGAGGGGTGGTGGTTTTGAAATGGAAGAGGAGAGGAGCGGCGCTGCATTTAGATTGGAACAGGAGAGGATCGGCGGTGGTTTAAGAGGAGAAGATAATTAAATCACCACATATTAGTCCCATTTTTTATTAGTCCTGCTGTAATTAAATCACCACATATTACATTGATTCCGCTGCTCGTTGCGTACGCTAATTGGGAGAAATAAATACCCAGCCGTAGCATGCACTAGGGATGTGCGCGTGAGGCTTGCATGCGGCTGCATGCGGAGGGAGGCGAGACGATTCAATTAATTAATGCCGCTCCTACTCGTCCCCGCACGTCCTTCAATACTGCGGCGGTTCGCTCCTAGTCGTCCCGTCCATTCACATTATGGCAGTTCCACTAATCCTAACCCTCCTCCCAAATCCATGGCGTCCCAAATCTCCACGATCGGCGGTGAGTACAAGGTTAGAACCATCACCGGCGATGAGTTCGACGTCATCTACACCCGTTCTTCCGCGATGGTGAAAGGATGCCTTTCTCACTTCAGACGCATGTTCGAAGACTCAGATGATGAGTGGGTCGCTGGGCTAGATGTTGAGTACACCACAGTCCTGGGACCAGAGAAGGATCTAAAGGACGAAGAGAGGAAGAAGCCCGCCATGATCTAGGTTTGCGCGCATGACTTATGCTTGGTCTACCACATATGCCATGCCGACGTTGAGTGCCAGGATTTTAAGGACTTCCTTGAGAACAACCTAGTCAAATTCGTTACTGTAGACTTTGGTAACGACAAAGAAGTCCTGCGTCGGATAGGCCTCGTTGTAGGCAACACCTTCGACCTCCAGAAGAATCGGCTGGTGTCCTCTCGTCAGCCTTCAATGTTGACCCTGGCAGGAGCCATGGTTCATCCTTCGTACGGTAAACTGGAGAAACCTCCATACACGTTTCATCGTCATGCATGCCAGCGGAATGTACTAGATATATACCACATTCACTACGCTGCAATGGATGGCTACCTTTGCTTCAATATCTACAAGGGTTGGATGAAGAGCAACAGCCAAGTGTGCGGTTCAAGCAAAGAAGTATCGGCCAAGAGGAAGAGGGACAAGGACGAAGTTGAGGACGTGGACGAGGACTCGGAGTAAGGTGGCAGTGTCGTTGCTCATGGTGGTTCTAATGCAGTGTCTATCGGAATAGTTGCAAAGTTTAATTTCAAGTGTGCTTAATTTAATTTGAGGGGTGTGTTGTGCTGAGCCCCCAGCAGAACTATGTTATGTTTCCTCTCATTACTTTAACTCTTCAGTACGTACATACTAGTATTTCTTACATTTCATCTTTTAGTTGGTATAGTACTACCACTCGTTTCTTCACATTATATACGTACAATATATATGGCCAACATCATATAGCCAGCAGTTTAGTTGTCAAAGAATTTCAGGGTGCTTAGTTTTTTCAAAGAATTCCAGGATGCTTAGAGGGTGCTTGGATCCAAGGGACTTATTTTAGTCTGACTAAAAATAGTCTCTTTAAGAGGCTAAAGTTCCAAGCACCCCTGACTAAAGAGGGGCTAAAACTAGTCTTGAGACTAAAAAATTTTAGTCAGGGGTACCCCTACTAAAATGTGGATTAGTCCTCTCTCTACTCATTTAACTCCTCTCCTTTAACACAGACGAGTTCTGGATTGAAGGGTTTGGAGGATAATAAATGCTCATTAACTTGATTTTAGCCTTTTTAGTATTTGGATCCAAGCATGGGTGAGGCTAGCATGTTTTAGTCCCACTACTTTTAGTCATGGGACTAAAACGTATCCAAACACCCTCTTAGTTTTATTTGAGGGGTGGGTTGTGCTGGACACCATTATTGTGACTAGCCTTTTTAATAGTACTATATGCATAATTTGGCGACGAGCGCTCTCTATATGTACCACCTTTTTTTTAATTTCAAGTTTTGCTCCATGGCACAATCCATCGATACTACTGCTGTACAAAAGTATACATTTTTTAAAAGGCTAGAGGGCGGGGCAGTCTACCTTGGTCGGTTTCACGAGAGGCGAGGGCCTTTGTGATTTGACGGCTCATTACTGCTAGAAGGCGGGGCCTTGTGATTTGACTGCTCGTATAAATGCGCCGACGACCTGATCGAGGAGGAGCAAAGAACCGTGCGGTATACTCAAGTTTTCCACTAGAGTAGTACTACGATGGAGGAGCACGAAACACGGCAGCCCAGTGCCATATGGCGATAAAAATTGATCTAATTTGCTAGTCATCTCATTGTTAGCATTGTTCTATTCATTCCCTCAAAAAAACCATTGTTCTATTCATGCCTCGCAGAGAACGTGACACGTGTGGCGAAACACCCGAAGCAAAAGATGAAACACAGGAGCAAAAGAAAAAGGAAGATTATCACGCCAAATGATCTAATTCGCCACGGAGTCATAACTGCTTCTTCATCGCCTCCACGACCTCCATCTCCTTGCGCGTCTCCTCTGCCATCTTCTTCATTATGTCCATGACGCGGGATTTCTCGACGCGAACCT
The DNA here is from genome assembly GCF_018294505.1 of Triticum aestivum. NCBI lineage: Eukaryota > Viridiplantae > Streptophyta > Magnoliopsida > Poales > Poaceae > Triticum > Triticum aestivum. The sequence goes on along the minus strand of NC_057809.1, from coordinate 130,796,799 downwards.
TCATCATCTGTTCCACACCCGCATTACGTACCTTGACAGCAGTCGGGTGCTTGATGCGGAGCTTCGCCAACTCCTCCTTCTGTTCCATGACGAGGGCCTGCAGCATCTTCATCGAGGAACTACTATCCTCATGCAGCTTCTTCCAGCCGGCGTTCTTCTCCTTCAACAGGTCGATCTCGTGGCAGAGCTTCGCCATGTCCTCCTGAAGTCGCAGGATTTCGCCGGTCGCCTTCTTCTCCGAGGCAATGCTCTTCTTTAGTAGCATCACCAAGTCAGCGGTCAACTCCCCCTGCTGATTGAGCTCAGCGGGCATGTCGTCGAGGCTCTCCTTTAGCAACTCCATCAAGCCTTGGATGAACTCCTTCTTCTTATTGAGGTGCTTATTGAGCTGATCGGGCATGCCATCGAGGGATAACGACTCCAGCTCCGCCAGCTCGGCATGTTCGCCTCCGCGGCTAGGGCGCTCCTGGGAGCCATCGCCTGCCTGTGAGAGATCTTTCGAGGTCTCTGCGTGGCGGTGAGCCCTCTCTTTTTTTCCGCAGCCTTGGTTTCCACTCCCTTGTTACGAGTAGTTCTCGACCTAGAGCTCTGCTCACCGTCCATGGCAACGACGGACGAAGAAGAAGCACTTTTGAGGAGGAAAGGTAGAGTAATTTTCGGTTAGGTAGTTCCCCCTTTTATAACCTAAGTACTAACGCTAGTACTAATACCTGCATAGTGGGAACACGTTCAGGTTTGGTACGTACTAGTAGGTGTGAGCAGGCTTTCGAATGTAATGGCAACAAGGTAAAGATTAATTGATGGTTTTCATTTCGAGGCTCGAAACAGCTCCCGATGAGTTTAGCGGAACATAAATTTCAAGTACTACACTGCTCAAATGCGTAAATATTATGTTACTATCAAAAATTGGCACAAAATACCAAGGAGACCAATGGAAGTACTACTAGCAACCCACGATTTAACTACGCGCATGCGCGCAGTGAAGTAATAATGTCTTTCTTCCGCCCTCACGTCCACTCAATTTGCATGCGCTGTATTAATTGACCATCAATGAAGTGAACGACTTTACACACGTCAAATTATCACATGGGGTGGATCTTGGTACAAAATTGCGTCCGCCCGTGTACCCGCGTGTGCGTGCGAGGGAATGAGTGCGTGTGTGGCGTGCGTGCACATCTTCGCTTCGTGCATGTATCGCCAGTATGGCTCAGGGAGGACGTGTACATTCTTCTGGAACCAGCAGCACATCACTGTGATCAATCCACGCAAGGAGGTCACGCCAACGCCTCCACATGTGCCACGTGGCTTCATGAACTGTAAGAGAGACACTGTGTAGCGTGCCATTGGTATTCTAATTTACGTGTTTTGCACATACTCAAAGTACTAGTGAGGTACACGTGCATTGCACGCATCAGATTTTGCAACCAAATTATGAATAAATACCACACTATAGCATGTAAGCTCTGAGTCATATATGCCTGATGTAGCCCTTCATTTAATTCTTATAGTTCATCTCATTCAAAATCAATTAGTTTTTATAAAAAAGCTAAGAACGCGGGAATAGGAAAAACATGGGATTATAGTGGAATGTCGTCTTGAATCCTACAGGATTGTATGAGTGTTTGATTGTGCATAGAAAAAATGCAGAATTCTTTCAGAGAGGTTTGAGTGGATGGGATGTTTCCTATGAAATCTAATGCAAATGAATCATATGGAAAAAATTCCTATGGTTTACAATCCTACGAATCAAACAACCAAGATAGGAAAAAATCCTAATTATTAGAATCCTTCAAAATTCTTTTGAGAATCCTTTGAATCAAAGAAGCCCTTAATCTATTTTATGATACATGGAATTGTGCGTTGTAAAGCATAAATAAAAACAAATAATGGCAATTCAACTAGAAAAAAAGTTTGGGCAGTTATGATACGGAAGATTCTAGAACAAAAGAGAAGCACTGTTGTTTTGAGGTTTATGCATTATGCTTAAGTTCAACCATGGAGTCTGCTAGATTGTACATGTGGCAAAATCCGATGGGGGGCTAGAAGATGGTGCGAGGGGCCGAGTGGAGGGAGACTATGAAGGAATGCACAAGTGCGAGATCGATATTTAGAGAGGGGGGGGGGCAAACATGTGCGTTGTTGCGCGCAGTGGCGGAGCCATGAAAAATAAATGGGCTAGGGGGCCAAGCATTGCTAATCTTTTACGAGGAGGGTCAGTTCATGAACTTAAACCATTTTTAGCAGCAATTGTCTAATGATCATATTCATATTAGCCTCGATGTATAGTGATGTTAGGGGGGAGGGGGCAGGGCCCTTACTGCCCCCTGTCTTCGCCATTGTGCATGCGTCTGAGAGATGAAGCGGAATGCATGGATGATGAGAGGGGGACGTTGGATATATAATTAATGTGGGTGTATTAGCTATATATGTTAATCCTATATAGAGAGGTATAGATTGATCGATGTGGACGTGGGAAAGAGGGTGAGACCTCACTGGATATATCGATTGATCGGTTTGTGTGGAAAACTATGAAAGACCTAGCTATATACACACATACATAGAGGAACATCGATCGTTGTGCATGCACGTGTGAGAGATAAAGAATGCCCGATATGATGGAGAGGGGGATGTGTGTGGGTGTGTGCCTTTATGGGAGACCGACCTAAAGAAAAAGATTGCATGCGTGCGATGGATAATGCCGACTGGTAGTGTGTGTGCATGCATGCACGAGAGAAAGTTAGTGGTACAATTATAAAGAGAAGACTACTATGTGGGTGTACAAGAATAGGTGAGGTCATAATCAATGTAAAGTTGAATTCAAATATTTGAATAAGAGATCTTGATGTTTGAAACCCATGCATGTATGAATATAACGGAAATTTGCGCGGTGTGGTTTGGAAACGAGCATGTTGTAATGTATACACATTGAACAAGGTCAGATGATTTGAATTTGAGATGCCGATGGCAGACATCATTTGGCCATGCGGCATCCGTGCATGGACACACTATTCTAATTGGACATGATGGGCGGGTTTCGCATCACATATCTATATCTATACCCCTATATATATATATATTATATTTTATATTTTTTATATTGTGTGCGGGTAACTTTAACTTTGAAAGATGGTCGTTGGATGAGGCGAATCCGATGGTCCAAAGATGGCAAATTTGAGCACTACTGGTCGTTGGATATCATCTAGATTCCACCAGATTTCACCACATGTATAATCTAGAAGACTCCATGGTTGAACTTAAGCATAACTAGTTGACCCGTTGCACCAAATGGTGCAGAGACCTGCTGAAGACATGCTGTCGATGAAAATAGTTTCATGCTACAAGAACCATCAACTAAATCGTGCTATTTTTAAACATGTTTATTACGTTGTTAAATAATAGTCTGGAAAAAGGGAAACTTTTCATAATATGAATATGTTCAGTTTGAAAATATGGCCACTATGATGAGAGAGTAAAGTTGGCACAGTTGTATTTTTTAGCAATGGGTTTGGAAAAAGAAAATATTTGTGTGACATGAACATGCCTAGTTTGAAAACATGGTTATCATCATGAGAAACCTCTTCGTGCATCTTTTTCCTGCAAAAAAGAGGGAAAAGACAAGAAACCTAAGAAAAAAACATGTCTTTGTTGTGCATATACGGAGATATAGGGATCAGGAGGGATTAGGATAGCCCATATGTTATTTAGCTCAGCCCATGTAGAGCGATGCCTGTGGCCCGTGAGGAGCTGAATATGAAGCGGTAGGGGGTGGATCCAGCGGAGACTCTCTATCCCCTCCTTTCTTTCTCGGTTCCTCAGCTGGGTGACAGAGGCGTTTCCTCAGCCGCCGACCGGTATGATTTCTTACCTCTTTTGACTTCAGATTTGTCTGCATGCATGTATTTACTTTCCATCTAGCAGAGACCCACTAAAACCATGTTATCGATGAAAATAGTTAACATTTTTCAAGGACATATGACGCACAGATCTGTTGAATCCATATGCGCGTTGAAAATGAAATTCATGTTTTAGTTGGTTTAGTTGTGGGCAAGGACATATGATGACCAAATTTACCCATTTAATAAAAAAAAGAATGAAGACTATTGTCTATAATGAGATGTACACACATTTTAATTTATCTCTGAGCCAAATGGCGCAGAGTCCAATTTGATACCACGGGCTCATTGAAAATATTTGCATTTTTTCAATATCTTTATGTTTGAGCAAGCGCAAAGACCATGTCAAACCCAAAGTGTTTTAAAAATATTTGATTTTGCTAGTAGAAGTAGGTTTTAGCAACCAGGGTAGCATGCATAGAGCCAAATGGCGCAAGGTATATGACATACAACTTTACCACGAAGATGTGCCGCGATATCTTCCTTTACTTAATTATGTTCAAACACATTTGGAGTTCAAACCCATAATTGGTGTCACATCCCTAAATAAAACCCAAAACAACTACCTTGTGCAACATGGCCTTTTACAATGGGAAAAATTACTACCACAAACAGAGTCTAGATGTTACATGTTACATAAGACATTTAATCACAGCAACAAACAATAACCTTCCCAAAGGGAAAACTCCCTTATGTAGTGTTGTCCTTTCATGTGTTTTAAAAAAAGGAACCTTTATTTTATTGGCAAATAAACGGTTTGATGGGAACCAAATATTTGGTAGTAGCTTGTCCCACATCTCAATCTCCTATAAAATGAGCGCAAGCGGCCAAAACACAATTGTTTCGATACAACAACGCTAAGAGAAATGAGTAATCTTCAAAGAAACAGAACATTTACATTAGTATAGTAGCTTTTTTAACCATGCAGGTGAATTGTATGTAAACCTCATAGAAGGCCAATGCTAAGAAACAACATGTTGCCATACTCATCCTACTCTTGCTTCTGGTCATCAATACGGGGAATCAACTTCTGACCAACAGCTTGAGCAACAACAACGATAGCATGCCCCTTCCCTTCAACATGGAAATCGATCTCCGGATTCAAACAGCAGTCAACATCTCAGGCTGCTCAGGGTGGCATGAAGAGTAATGTGGCCCGTGCTCCTTCCCATAAGTTTGACAAGACCAATGCCATCCACAATATTCACAACCGCACATGTGTCACATCGATTGCCTACTGAGCACACTCCACTGCAGTTTGAAACCCAAATGCCTTGTCTATGATGTCGATGTCGTTGTCCAAGTTTTATGGGATCCCTGTAATGGATATCCTCAAATGACACCATTTAAACTCTTCAAATATCGCCACTGCTCCTCTCATTGTTCCATCCCCGCCAATCACATAAACCTGTGATTGCCATAAAAGGAATATTCAGATAGGATAGTAAGATCAAGGCCTGAAGAACATGAACAATTGGCATGTGAACCAACACACTTAATATTGTACTTAATTTTTTTTGACAATAAAAATGGAGCTGGGACCATATACATCAGAAGCTAGCCCTAGCTTGGTTTGTGAAAAAGGAAAAACCAGTTTCTTATGTGCCTAACACACCAGCAAATAAAACGCAACCTCCTCTGCATGCCAATAGTTCCAAGAAAAAGATTAACCATGAGAGCATCAAACTATCTGCAAAATGAAGGCCCTTGCTTGGATTAGACAGGATGAGTACGCCATGATAAACAAAAGGAACAAAAAGATGGATTAAAATTTATAGAGCAGTGCTAGGAAGAGCAATTTTAGGCGCATCCATTAAGAAAATAATAACAATAGCAGCACAGTTAGGCATATAAATTGGTTAGTAAAACATATCTTCTTTGGATTATTCTACCAGGATAGATAATAAAACATCACCTCTCAGGTCCCTTTTCAGCATAATGCCAATATATACTTCAAAACAGCATGTCAAAAATTAAAGAATCCGTTGAGATAAAACATGTGATTGATCAGTGTGAGCCACATTGCTTCTGTTTTTGAAACAGTAGTGAACATTGGTGATACACTACATAGATAAAACTTGATAACATAGGTTTAGTGACTGTACAGTAAAATGTGTATATCCTATGTTGGGGATGTGATAAATTACACTTCAGCATTTGAATAATAGTATCGAAAATAATAGAAACTTTCCCACTTTGACGTTCCTCAACACAAGGAGCTTGTAACAAATCCGGAACCACTCCAGCCGTATACATGTTAGTCCATGCCAAACATCTTAACTTAAGAATAATCTTATGGTCTAATATCTTTAGAAAATAGCTGAAACTTATTTCTTCTAAGACGGTTCCTACAGGTATGAAATCACTCTAACTATTAGTATGTATGAAACTTCTCTTTAGTGTTTCCATGCTGCCTGTCTGCACACTTCAATTATTTTTTGCAAGAACAAACCAGACTAAGAAAGCATTAGTGTGTTGCATCTTACTCAAGTTACCAGAAGATGAGAGAATGCTTGCCGATAAAAAAGGGAGAAAGGATATAATAACCTTTAAACATCCAAGGAAGTAACGTGTAATCCACCCAGCAAGTAAAACAGAGGCCATGGAAAATCTATTCTTCCAAGAACAAGAGGCTAATATACTTTAAGAAAATTGATGGTGAGACCCTGCAGTCACAAAAAAATGGTATGGTAGCAACTCTATACAACCTGCTTAACTATTTCCCTCCTCTCAAGCTACAAGTCTTAACATGGCACAATGGACGAACACGACACATTCGGGCATCCAATAGCTCCAAAGTGCGCGCAAAATTATAATTATAGACTGGAGGCTATCGATTGTCAAATTCTTTATTTTTTTCACAACCTGTGAAAATATATTGTAGTGTAGTGTCACATTGCTGGTACAGAAAAGGCTGTTGGAATAATGAGAAGAGAAATATATTTTTGGACTGCTAGATGGATAAATCTTGATTTGAAATGTTAGTAGTGAATTCGTTCTTTTGCTCATGATGTGATTTCTTTTGCTAGGACGAATTAAGCCTGGGTAGAGTAGCACATGTGTGCAGGTTTGCCTATAATAAATTAGTCCTAAACCTGCAGTATATATGTTTATTTTAGCACTACAAATAATGTATGAAACTGATATTCCTTTCAAAAGTGTTTGTGCGTTCTGTCTCTTCTTCTACTTGATTTGTTCTACATTTTTGTACCGTTGTAAAAAGTTTCTCTACTATTTTATTAGGCTCAGTTAGTGACTTGTCTCAGGCATTTTCAACAAGCAGGAGCACTTGTAAGCGTCTACCATGAGGAGGTGACCAGTACTTGAACAACTGGATACCACAGGAGGAGGTGTAGACAGATGAACATAATATTCAGGTCGACCTGACCATAACGACATTCTGGCCACCGATATTTCGCATCAAACACCAGCAAATTCTACAAATACACATATCAGAAAGTTCTTCTATTCACTTACATAATCTAGAAAGGTTAAACCAAGTCATAGAAGCTCACCTTATATAATGAATAGCATCCACCGTGTAGCTTTATCAACGGTACTGTTCAACTAAGGATCAGAAAATCTAGAATGATAAGCATAATCAAATTTGTAGATAAGCACCAATAATTCCGTGGAACCCAAAACTTCCAATACCCGAACAATCCAAACAACAACAAAATACAAAATGGTCATTAGTTCAACAAATGTGAAGTACTCAAAGGCCTAATTTTGTTGAAATTTCTGCCATGATTAAATAAAACTTCTAATTAGCATATTTAGCAAAAATCGGGATTGTCCAGGAACAGTAAAATATGTATGATAGCTAACAAATTGTAAGGTTTACAAATATTTTTTTTAAATAACAATTCAGGGTTATGATTCATTGTGCAGAAGGTTCACATACTTCTAGAAAATATGATCCAATAAGTCCGTACTAACCTACTGTAGAACAAATATTTGGACGACAAGTAGCCCTACCATGCTGGAGATTACACTACGTCACACTTTTGCTTCTTTCCATCACGGGTGCAATTCACATTGAGGAAAGCATCTAAGCATATTGAGAAAGGAACTCGACGAACTCAATAGAGAATGCAAATACAAATTATTAATAGTGCCATAAATATATAATTAGTGCAAATTCAGGAGTGGGTTCACTCTTTTTTTACCAGACTATTATGTGAGAAGGTGAATGATATAATGCATAAAAACAACAATCAATGTAAGAAAGCAAACCGATGTGCAAGGGCGGACTAACTCTTAATCATGATTGTTCTTGTAGGATGAATGTGCCTTCATAAGTCAAACAAAATCAGTGTTCCAAAGGAAGCAATAGGCAAAGATAGAGGACACCTAATTGGCTGCTGAGGCCACGCCATGTTGCACCTCCCCATGGTTGACCTTCCTGCCGAGTGATACTCCTTTTCATGTTCAAATAACCAGTTGGGTAGCAAGATCGCGTAAACCCACAACTCAACATTAAGATGATCAAAAGAAACAAATAAGTAACATGACCATGTGTGATTGCTTACCTAATTAGACATCTATATAAAACAGAACGACGTAGATAACATCCTCACAGAACCATGGATGCCTATGCAACCATGGAGGCATCCATACTAAACAACAACTAAAAACACTTTTACATAATAATCACTGTCAAACAATCAGTCCAGAATTTCAGAAAATACCAGGAAATAAGGTACATCTTACATATGTCAATAGAAGATCAGAGCAGAGGAGAATATAATGATCATTCGGTGCTTCTTCATCTGCTACCTCACACATGCACGAATGTGCCAACAAAGCACAACATGCTGCCATGGATTCTAAAATAGGTATAATGACAGAGACAAGAGTGCACGTCCTGTTCAAATGGAACCACAAAAATAAGCAATATAATAGAAGTAGTAAACAACATTCAGGAATATCCCTATTTTAGAAAGAATGAGGTTACTCAACTTGCTAATATTCCTAAACAAAATCGAGACACAGAATCAACCTTTGTAGTTCAAGTATAGATGATTCTCTCATAATTTAATTGTTAGATTTAAAGGATATATATATATATATATTGACATTATTTTAATTTTAAGATTAAAATAACTATTTGAATCACAACGCTCCTATATAGGCGCCGACGGGACCCTCCCGAACTACAAAAGCTAAAAAGGAAAACACTCGATCCCCAAACTACCCAACCCACCCACCCCACCTCCCTCACCACGCACCACCCACCCCTATCGGCGATGCCGCCGTCGCCCCGCCCCCAGCCGGCGACGTCGCCGCGCAGCTACAGCCCCGCCCCCAACCGGCGACGCTGCCGCAGCCCCGCCCCCAACCGGCGCCGCCGCCACAGCCCCGCCCCCAGCCGCACCACCTACCGGAGCATCTCGGGGTCGCCGGATCCGGCGAGGATCCTCAACCGCCCTCCACTCTCCGAGAATCCGACGACAAACAGCCCACGCGCGGATTGGGTGCTATGTTGCAGATGGAGGAGACGTCGAACTTCAAACGGAGGAGGCCACGACCTGCAACCGGCTGCGCGCAACCGCCGTCCCACGCCATGGATCAAGCAGCCGCCATCCCCAGCGGGTCGCCACAACCACCTCAGAGCCATCCCCTCGGGTCCGCACCACCTACGCCGACCCCCGCCACCCACCACCCACCACCCAATGCGTCGCCGCACAGACAGATCCATGCCGCTCCTCCCCTCATGGTTGATGCCACCGGCGATGGGGGCGCTGTCCCAGTGCCTCCTCGCACACTGCACAGTGTGGCTGCCGTTCCCAGGATGACCACGACCATCCGCGGCGACCAGAGTTGCTCTCTGTTTGATTTTTTGCCACCAGGTTCAGAGTGACTGTTTGTTTGGCTTGCATGAAAGGTGCTCGTCCAAATGCCTCTCAGCATACTTTTCATTCGTCAAAAAATATTACTTGTGTTCCTGATAGTTGTAACTCTGAACATGCATGGTTAACTGATGTGAAACTTTTCGGATTTGGAATTATGATCTTCAGTTTGTTTTTATTTGTGGTCATTTCTTAGTTTTATGTTCTATACAAACTACAGGGCACCGACGTTCACATGTATGAATAGTAGAACTTTACAAAGATGCATGTAAGTTAAAGTGTCAGATGTTCAGAGGTGAAAAAGAAACGAAGAAAGTCAAAAACAAAACAGTAGAAGTTCAACTTGAGAGACCTCGTCTAAAAACAGTAGATTAGAGTGAGTTGCAGCAGCCGTACTACTGATGATGCAATCTAATGAAGAATGAAAATTAAGCAAAATATTGAGAGATCCCAGTGCAAAAAGTTCAGAAAAAAGAGGGAAAAGAAAATGAAGTTGTAGTGGAGATAAAGGCCACCGCTTCTCACGTGGCCCTCCATTGACTCCGCTTCTCAATTACTTATATAATTATTAAATGTAACTTATTAAGAAGAATATTCTTCTATATAAAACAAGGCTATGTTGTAAAAGAAAAACATGCACGCATTAGTGCATGTTGTTAACTCCAGTACAACCTTGCTCAAAATGGATTTTTTATATCCTTTTATTTTGAAATGAAGCTTCTTTGGGTGATGATCTACTAGCAGAAAAAAAAAGTAACAGCTATACTTCAGACGCACAACAAATATACAATTCGAAAACTGCATGCAAAATGGGGGACATTGCTAACGTACCGATGAAAACTAATGCAACAAAACCAGGGTGTTAGTGTTCTAGTGTCTTTCATTCACTTTCATTCCGTATTTTCCTTGGGAAAACATGCTAGAACTTCTATATCTATACCTATAATAATTACGGACTTCCTAAAAATTATTACGTTAATTAAAATTTACGAGCCGTTCATCTGAATGGGACCAAACTATTACGGTGGAGATTAACCGATGTAATCCTCGGTTTGTTATGTGCTTAATTCGGCCCAAAAAGAAAAGTCTGAAGGCCCACAATCTATCACAACAGTTGTACGAATAGAAGGCATACTCCCGTATCCCTAACCTCACGCCCACCATCCCACACACCGCCTGCCATGGATCCGCCGCCGTCCTGATCTCCGATCGTTGTCGTCGCTCCCTGTTCCATCCGCGGCCGCTCCTCACCACATCCACCCTCCATCGCATCCCACTGCCTCCATAGCCACATTGGATCATCTCTCTCCTTGGTAATCTCTCTTAGATCAGCACGCGGTGGTGGGTGCTTCCGATCGCGTGGTGGCGACGCGGCTGGTCGGGGAACGAGGGTGAGGTAGACTGTGTCCATTCATTCATCTTCCCCACCTCCTGTTCTTCCTCTCCCATCGAATGCGATAAGTGCTCTCCTCTCCTGCTGCAGTGTGGTCTATAGGTGACAACAATGGTGTTCTGTTGTGCCCCTCCACTCTTCGGACCGCCGAGGCGCAGAAGTACCCGGAGAAGATCGCGCTCCATGTAGCAAATTCGGCCATGTTCTGAGTGGCTGCCCGGAACTTGGGTTGAATGGATTCACAGGTGTGCTAGGTGGAGTGCCACTGGATTGCCATGTTAGTGGCAGAATCCACTCTCCTGCACACATGAACTTGGGTTTACCAAGGAACTGGGTTGATACTTCCATCTTTTGGCTTCGCAATGGTGATTAAGATACTTTTGTTTTTTAGAATCATGTTGATTTAGTTAGTTTGTTAACAGGTGCTTCAGTTAGGACTAATAGCCGAGAGTGGTCGACAAGATTGAATTTGGCAGAGTACAATACAATTTTGTTATAATTGGTGGTTTAGTTAGTTTTTTTAAATGGTTCATGGGCTCAACTACTATTTAGCTTACTACAGTATAGTTGTGTCGATTGTTGATGATGAATAATACCCAATGATTGCTTTCTGGTGCCCACTGTACTATAGTTTACTACGGAGAACTTGAGCTTTTTTTGCCAAGAAACTGTCTATGCTAATTCCCACAAGGAGTAATTCATTCCACATCCAAGTATTTATTGTTGATCATTGATGCTTCATCTGTTTATGCTGCAGAAACAAGGTCACATGAATGATTAGCATCTTTCGGCAGAAGCATGTTAATTAATTGAAGAAATACCACTGCTCCTATGACTATGAGCGTAATCCAATCCTGATTTTTTAGGACCACTTTAGGATGTGATCATTAGTGTGGCTTCAAAGCTGCTTGATATGGCATAACGTTTGATTTTTACTAATCTTAAAGCCGAGCCTAAGCAATGTTAAGTAGACTTCATTGAATTCTTAATAAGGAAATTCCACAATCTGATGTGTGTGTCATAGGATTAGCGTTGTTTGAATAATTTCTTCTTCTTACCAATCAGGCTGATGATTTTAACTGTAGATGCAGAATCTGTGCTGGATGTTCATCAGCAGTGCCAGTTAAGGGTTCAGGCTCCTACGGCACTCATGTCATCAGCCATATGGATGTGCGTGTATATGACAGTTTGCTCGAACGGCGTTATGCCTTCAACTGCAACTAAGGCCACCACACTACTTCATCGATAATTTATTTTCTATAGGACTGGGATTAATAATCTCCAACAATATGGTCATGCTTCTTATATTTACTTTCAGTTCTAATACATTTGTGATTTTCTGTATGTTGTACCACCAAAGTATGTGTGCTAAACCAAACATGACATCTATGCCTTTTCAGGTATGCATGCATGTTTCAAGAGAATATATCTAATATGTAGTATATAGAAAGGTACCTAAAATGTTTGGCTTATATTGCAGAATCTTGAAAATATACAGTCGTTTTACTTTTTTTTCTATGAACCTTGGGAGCTTGGGATGAAGTATGGTGTCAATAATCAGTATATACGAGAACAATATTTTTGTGATATTGTATATACTAAATTTTTGATAATGGAGTATATACCACATTTTTGCCATGGACTCTATACCACATTTTTGAATTGGTTAGAATAGCTGACGCCATTTTTCATCTTCGTTGTGTTATATGCTACCATCAAAAGGAGTATATAAGGTACTAATTTCAAGCATATATTTACTGTACTGTATTTGTCTATATGCATCTACAACCAAGCAGTATGTACACTGCTCTTTGTGCACAGTATGTAGCATACGAAATTAAATCAAAAGGGTATAACTTTTTAATGAAGTAAGTATATACTCTTTTTGCGATGCAGTATATACAACATTTTTTGTAAGGCAATATATAGTACTTTTTTTGTGAACCAGTGTCTACTTTTAATCAGTAGATCTTTTAGTAGATATATACTACTCTTCTTGAGTCGGTGTTCTTGATATAAAGGGTAAAGCAGTGCGCACATGCCACATCACAGCCGTTGTTGACTAGATGGTGGTATCGCTACGTGGATCTATCAGTGCACGCCATGCCGCCACCGTTTATTGTTGCCGTTGTCGACGAGATTGGTAGTGCGATCGCATGGATTGATCAGTGCACACCATCGCATGGATTGATCAGTGCACGCCAAGCCTCCGCGTTGTCGACGAGATGGTGTCGTTTTATTGATTGATTAGTGCACCTACTCATTAACATCACATCCGCTATGTGACTAGCTGTGTCAATGGATTTGCACCTCGATCCAGATTGCTTTCATGCAAAGCTTATCATGTTTACCTCTTGTGATGGAATAGGCAGGCACACGAGAAGACCTGATCGAAGACGCTCATAGTCCGAGGTAAATACTCCTTCCATGCAAGCTTTCAAATAGTTTTCTTTTCTTTTGAACACTGTAAATTTGTTTTAAAAATGGTGGTAACAAATTTGTTAAATTATTAGTGGGAGAGACCCCCAACTAATAATATAAGAACAAGAGTAGGCTAGGAAAAACATACAACATCATTAAGCGGCAGTATCATTGGAAACATTGCACACTATTATTGAATACTGATGGTCATGATGCTAAGTACTTCTTCCTCCAGGCCTGAAAGAGATAACTAATTCTCCACCATCTCTTCCTTTCACAGTTAAAAACAGTCTCAAGTAATCCTGCGGCATGTCTTCTCTTCGGCCACCTACCACCCAATGCAAGCTAACCCATGTCTCCCAAAACCAAGTTGGGGCATGGATCCGCTGTGCTAAAGGAGCTTATTGACTCAAAACCGTTTTCCTCATCTGTATTAGGTTCATTTTCTCAGAATATTTGGTTCTAATTTTTTCCTAGCAGGTTTATACTTGAATCCACACTAATTTTGGATTTGGGTTCAATTTGTTTTGTATCATGTGCTTGGATAGTGTTCTGCTATGCAAGGATGCAGTCTTGGCTCTTCTCATATACAACCTCTGGATACCTCTGGAGATTGGTGGGAGCATAATATTCTCACGTACAACCTATGGATACATAATGGACATCGGTCGGAGCATAACTATGCTCATGAGGCGAGCCTATAAATTAAACCTGCTACCTTAACAGAAGACAACAACATGAATGAGCCTAATGTCAGTTGTCAACGTCGTCACTGGTCAAATTACTAATCAATTTTTGTATCGACAAAACATGTCGAAGACCCTATGTGGGAGAGTTAACATCGTCAATGGTCTGCCCCAGTCTCCAGTTCTGGCTAATGTTGTTGCTTGAATTGCTGATCCACCAGAGTCTCATGTTCAAGGGAGTTCCTTGCCAAGCTGCCATGTCCTGACTGTTGTATGTTAGGTCATGAATTTTCTTCTAACTCCTTTTCAGCCAGCAGATAGTGCAGATAGTTATAGTGTGAAACACTTGACAATGTAGCTCTCTGTCGACTACTACAACATTGAGGGTTTCTGTTATAAAGCTGAATATCTATTTTTTCTGGGCAATTGGTATGCAAAAGCAAAGGCACGTGAGAACTACTAATGCTTGAGTGTCGTTGTTGCTGCACTTCTGATTTTCTGTCAATTATGTGTGACAAGTACCAAATTGTATGTTAAATAGATGATGTGTGAAATACTCGGTGCTATCAACTAGGAGTCATATAGCACCGGTAGGGTAAGGGAAGTTATACTTTGTTCATTTTATATCTTCCAAACTGAAGACCGCCTTTTAATGATGTTGTGTGTGGTGTCTTCAGGTGATCATTAAATCACAGTGTACTTAATTTTGTTGCTTTGGCTCAGTTAAGAGGTCTCTATAATGATGGCCTTCTCTCTTTTTGAGAATGATGCCTTTCCATGGTGAGCGAAATAGATTTTAGTGCTTTTATTAAACCAACCACAAATCTGAATGTAGTCATGTATTTACGTAATGGTATGTAGCTGAGTTTGGTTGTTTTAACAAAAAAATAATGAATTTTGGTTTCTTATGCTTGCATAGTCACGTGGTAGAGAGCTTTTCTAATCTGAAATTTCATGGAAATGCCAAGATGTGTGGAGCGTTTACTGTCCTATGGTGATCTTAAGAGAAATTTAGATTCTAGGAGAAAATTTCCGTAATAATGTTTCTGATCAAGATGTGTCTGTTCAGGTAACTTGCATTGCATAATGACTATTCGAATACATTACCTTGAAGTTTGGTTTTATAAATTTTTATGTTTTATTAATGGATGTTGGATCAACTTCGCACATGTACTATAATTTCATTGTGAAGGATAATCTAGCAGAAAAGTAAATGCAACATGTCATGTTGCTACTCCAAATATGTGTTTATTCATGTTTTCCTCCTACTATTTGTAAGATGTTTAGACATTTAAATTATCTATACTATGTTTTAACCCTTATTCCAAATCAACAAGTATATATGTAGTAACAGACTACAAAGCTTCAATGCTAAATATAATGTGTTATGAGGTGCTTATTTTGAATGCATATAGTAAAATATGGCAAGTATTTTCTGCTACTATCTGGCAGTTCAATTTCACATTGCTTATGGATCCTAAACTTATACATGAAGCTTACGTGGGACTTTTTTTTATTCTAATGGTACTACTTAATTTACCAATTATTTTTTATTCTTCAATTTATCATGTCCGCTTCTTTCCCTTTCCATTGTTTGTTACATGAATATGCTTGCACTATACTGAGCAAAGTATAATTACAATGCTCCTAAGAAATAAGAATGTTATAGTATTGTTTAAATTTAATCATCTAATGATGTTTCTAATTATATTCAATGATGTTTCTAAAGATATGCTTACTTTTTGCCATATGCAAAATATATTGACAAAGTGTAAAATGGATTACCGCCTCATGTTGATGGCATTGTCTCTAAACATTTAATATTGTTTCTCTTTAGTGATATTCCAAATAAATATTTATTTAGCCATCTAAGCCTAATTAGTTGTCATATTTTTGGCAACAAACATATTTACGGCTGAAATTACATTGGTTCACTTAGACATTGACATGTATTTGTGTTTTCCAATGATCCAACTACCAGCTTCTGTAGCGTGTTCCTATATATTTACACATGTTTCAATTGTTATGTGCAAGTAGGCTCTTATAGAAAATATTAATATGTGGGTTACACCATAGATAATTTGTTTATATTACATACACGCAAAATATATAGTGAAAAAATGATAAAATATTATAACTAGCCCGTGCAAATGCACGGGTTGACGACTAGTTGAATATAAAAAGGAAAAATTCACATAAAGTAAATTTTTTAATGCTATTAAAATGTGGCAAGCTTTATATTATTGATTATTTTATATATGTAAAATTTTCCTAGTTTCTAAAAAACCTAGAAGTTCAAGTAAAGTAGGAGCGGTTCAATTTTAAGTACGAAATTCAAATTTCCTAGTCACTAAAGAATAAAACCAAGAAGTTCAAATTAAATTCAAGAAAATTAAAAAAAGGATTTTCCTCATTTCTAAAAAACCCTATAGGTTTAAATTTAACTAACGGATAAGTTCATTGTTTATTTCAAAAACTAAGAAGTTCAATTATTAAAAAAACAAGAAGTTAAAAAATACAAATGTAGAAGTTCAAAAATAATAATGGAGGAAGAAGTTAAAAATCAACTTAAAAACATTTCAAAAAAATAAAAATAAAAATTATTTCCTCGTTTCAAAAAAATAGATGCTCAAATTCAAATAACGGAGTGGTTTGATGTTTATAAAAAATAGAATTTTCTCGTTACTAAACAAAACTAAGAAGTTCAAAATTTAAAAATGGTGAAGTTCAATGCCTATTTTTTTTTAATTTTCTCGTTATTAAAAGAATAAAACTTAGAAGTTTAAATGTTAGAATATCTTGATGGTTAGATGTGTGTTAAAACCATGTGAGTGTATGTGTGTGTAGGCGCGTGCCAACACAAAAGTTTGGATGAGGAAAGGTAATAAAATGAAACCTAAAAATGTTCATTGCGACAAGTTCCCCCAAAAAGGAACACACCATCGAAATATCCACAAAATGGAAGGTCAAATTAAAAAAACAAAAAAATGTTCAAAAAATTTAATTAGAAAAATGGATTTCCCCGTTTCTAAAACATATCTAGAAGTTCAAATTAAATAAACAGACCGGTTCAACGTTTACTAAAAACTCAGATTCTAACCGATAATATAAAATCAAACCAAGGTGAAGTTCAAATTAAAATAACATTGAACTTCAAAGCATATTAAAGCATAGGATTTACATGCTCCAAAAACCAACAAAACACCGATTTGGCGTTTTTTAAAACAACCCATGAAATGAAAACCTAGGATTTCTAACGGTTATTTCAATTAGTATTTTAGAAGTTCAAATTGAAGACTACCAGCGGTTCTACTACTACATAGAGTGTGTTTCATATAAGGAAAAGGAATAAAAACAAAGTCTAAAAAGACCTTTGCTAGAAGTTCACGTGGCCGGCCCAGGAAGTTCAGAAGTTCTTGTAAAGGAGGTTCACCGTGTATTTGCTAGAAGTCCAAATGAAAGTATGAAGTTTAATTTTAAAAATGTTGTACGATGTTTACATAATTTTTTTCTTTTCTAAAAATAAAACTAAGAAGTTCAAATTAATAAAGTAGAGAAGTTCAGATATTATAAAAACCTAGGATTTACATACATAATTGTGATGAAATGCTTTAGGACTTGGGGCAACAAAAGCAGAGAGCGGTTCAAAGTGATAATAGCCTGAAGTTCATGTACTACGTGGTGTGTGTTTCATATGGTGTGTGTTTTAAGTGCTCGGCCTGAGAAAGTTCAAAAATTCTTATGAGAGAGGTTGAACAAAAATACGTGACAAAAATTCAAGGGGAAAACAACGGGAAGTTCAACTACTACACGGAATGTGTTTCAGATGAGAATAAAAGAATGTAAAACTAAAAGCCTAAAACGTTTTTTTGCAAGAAGTTCACGTGCTCCTCCCAATGAAGTTCAAGAACTCTACTGCGAGACGTCCGACCTTCAATTACATGTAAAAAACACACGCAAAAATGATGTTGTTTTGCCATTTTAAAACTGCTCTCAAACGACAACGAATTTGTAACGTCTGTTTACATGAAAAACTTGCTGCTATTCATGAGCTTTCCAACCGTATATTATATGCTACATTCCGATGAGCGGTTTAAAATTATAATGTATACAGTTTAAGTTTTTATATATTCCAAAAATTCTTTGGAACCGCCGCGAGTATGAAAAACTGATCAACACAGGAAAGTTGTGAGTTTTCAACAGCTTTCCATCGTATATCATTTGCTCAATTCCAGGTAATTGGTTTGGGAGTTACGGGCAAAAAACAGCACGCCAAAAACAGAGTGAATTTCGAACAGACATGCCCCAGAAGTTCAACTACTTCGCGCAGTGCATTTCCGTTCGCGATGAACGCGGAAATCTTGATCTCGCCATTTTCTAATTTACTTTAAAACGGCAGGAATATCATTTGTGTAAGTTCAAGTCCTCGGTCGGCGAAAGTTAAAAAAAATATTGTGAGAGAGGTTTGTACAAAAGGAATATCATTTGTGTAACACTGACGAAATGGATGAGAAAAATTACAAACGAAAATATGTCACAGAAGTTCAACGTGAAAACAGCAGGAAGTTCGACTACTATAGTGAATGAATTTGAGATGAAAAACTTTTAAAACCGTCACGAGTATGAAAAAATGACTAACACGGGAAAGTTGTGTGTTTACATCAGCTTTCTACTGGTATATTACTTGCTCAATTCCGGTGAGTGGATGGAGAGCTACGGGCAAAAAAGGACGTGAAAAACAGAGTGAAGTTCGAGTAGACATGCCGAGAAGTTCAGGTTCTTCACGCGGTGCATTTTGGAAGAATCTGACCGCGATAAAGGCAGAACGAACGATCTCGCCATTTTCGAAATTACTTGAAAACCGCAAGGAATCACAGAAAACCATCAACATGAAAAAGTTTCAAATTTTCCGTAGCTTTTCAGCGGTATATTATTTGCCCCATTCCGATAAAGTTTGTAGAAATTACGGCAAAAATACGTTTTTAGCGTGATCACGTGAAAAACAGAGTGAAGTTCAAATAGACATGCCGAGAAGTTCAGGTTCTTCACGCGGTGCATTTTCAAAGAATCTGTTTCGCGATAATGGCAGAACGAACGATCTCGCCATTTTTGAAATTACTTGAAAACGGCAAGGAATCACAGAAAACCATCAACATGAAAAAGTTTTGAATTTTCCATAGCTTTTCAGCGGTATATTATTTGCCCCATTCCGATAAAGTTTGTAGAAATTACGGCAAAAATATGTTTTTAGCCATTTTCAAAACTGACATAAAACCGTAATGAATTAGGAGAAACAATATATACAAAAACGTTTCGCATTTCTTCAAGCTTTCTAACGCCATATCATTTGCTGCATTTGGACGTACGGTTAAAAAATTAGCTTGAAAATACGAACTCGGTGGAACTTGTACCATTTTCTAAATTACTTTTAAACCGTTCAAAATTAGAACAAACTTTTAATATGAAAAAGTAGCGCATTGTCATAAGCTTTCCATCGCTATATTATTTGCCTCGATTGGATTAGCCGTTTAGAAATGGCATCGAAAATACAAACTCGGGTGTTCCATTTGTGAAATTCTACGATTTTCTGAATTACTCTTTAACCGTATGGAATTAGAGAAAACTTTCAACATGTGGAAGGAGCGGTTTTTCAGCGGCTTTCCAACGCCATATTATTTGCCTCATTCCGATAAACGGTTTAAAAATGCGATCGAAAATACGATTCACATTTTTTGTATGAAGAAAAAACGGTTTTCAAAACTACTCTTAAACCACTTACATTTTGCCAAAAATTTAACTTGGATCATGATACTGATGTCCATAGCTTTCCAACGGTATATCGCAAGCCTCATTTGGACACCTTTTAGCTAAAGTTCAACCTAGTATTCGCGGAAGGTCAGGCGCGTTACTCGGGAAGTTCATGTTGTGATCAGAATAGTGTTTATGTGTGTGTGTGTGTATATATATATATATATATATATATATATATATATATATATATTGATTACAGATCCGAACTTCTAGCTAGCACGCACCTGGAGAGCCAGACATGGCAAGGATGCATCAATATATATGCATATATATTCCCTAAATCCAGGGGCAGTAAAATGAGAACACTCTTTTCGTTACCCATTTCTAACCTTTACACTATCCCGCAAAGAAAAGAGGCTAGCTAAATGATATCATACTCTCTGATGAGACTGATATTAATTAAACAAAGTACTAATGTCAGGTTGCTTGATTAGTTGAAGGAACACTTCATACAACCACATAAATAATAGAAGGCACGTATGTGACGACTCCTCTTTGCTGGTTACGATCAACCAAATATACCAAACCAATTGCAGCACGAGGATGTCAGCAAACTTGACACAACTGCATTCTCTGTACATCATATATAAGAACGAGGTGAAGCACAAAAGAGGTCATTAATTACCATTAGAGCCATTGGAAGAAGATCACTTTCGAATCTGACGAATCGTGGTCTTCTATGTTAGATCTGCACACGTTAAGTTCAAAAATCCAAATATTAGAAAAGTAAAATATGAGTGAGGAAGGAAGTGAGGGAGAAAGAGTGGAGGGAGAGATGAGCTCCTGCTTCCTCTCACCTTCCCACCGCCAGTTCACCTCGAGCTCCTTGCCCGGTAGAGGGTGGAGGCAGAGGTGGCGTCTCATGGTGCAGAGGAGGCGACGACGCGGTGGCGCGACAATTCGACCTGCCGGCCGCCGGCATGTGCGCGAGGCATCACCCTGCCCCTTCCCACCCGCTAGGATCGCTCACCCAGCTCCTTCCCCGCTATTGCTTGCTTTCCTCGCCGGCTTCCTCCTTCCCCTACATCCCCACCCCTCCCCTCCATGGGAGATGAGAGGACGAGCGCGCGGGAGGCGGTGAAGCTCCTAGGGCGGAGGTAGGGGCGACAAGGAGGGAGGGAGTGGCGGTGGCAGATGAGGAAGGGAGGAGGAGGACGGAGGGAGTGGCGGCTGTGGATTGGGGATAGGGTTTGCGCGGTTGTGCCCGCTGTGCCCATGACACGTGCGCTCGCACGCGGCGCGGCAGAAGAGGCTGCCCCGCGTGCACCCAAAAAGCTGGCACCCAGCCAATTCGATCCAGCCCGAGCCCACACGTCATACCCGTCCAGGTTTCACCACGTGGTTAAAACGAGACAGATGAATTCCCAACGAGGATCCAACGGGCAGCAGCGAAAAAAAGACCATGTTGACCATGATCGAACGGCCATTGAAGGAAGCGATCGAGGGAGCCTTCTCCATGCGAGTTGGCTAGCCTCTGTTATGTTTTAAATGCACAAACATCAAAACACAAGCACTTCTTATTTGTTCTAGAATCTTCCGTATCAGAATTCCCAAATGTTTTTCTACATGATTTGCCATTATTCGTTTTTACTTTATGTCTTACGACGCACAATTCCATGAATCTTAAAATAGATTAGCTTTCTTATAAAAACTAGATGATTTTGAATGAAATGAACTATAAGAATTAAACGAACATCTACATCATGCATATATGACTTAAAGCTTGCATGCTATAATGTGGTATTTATTCATAATTTGGTTGCCAAATCTCATGCGTGCAATGCACGTGTACCTTACTCTAGTCTAAATGGTGTTTGTGTGTGTTGTGCATGTTGAGGTGCAAATTGTCTTTTTTTGGGGTACATGTTAAGCTTGTTCTTCTGAAATTTCAAGCCGCGCCATGTTATGCCGAAAATTCAAGCTAGCGTCTCTGTCTATCATGCTGCGAAACTCCCGCCAATTCAACCCGTGCCTTGTTAGCTCGAAATATTTAAGATATATCTTTGTCTTGTTGTGCTCCGACAAATCCCTCCATCTCAACCCGCGCATTGCTATTCCGAAATTACAACGCGCGCGAAAACTCCCACCTCTTGTGAAATCCCGACACGCGAAATGCCCGTGGTACCCCTGAACCGAAAGAACCGCCTCAAATCGGTGGGGGTACTTTCATAACTTACCCCACATTTCGGACAAGCGCGTCTCTAAGCCATGGTTCCCCACTTCCATCCCATTCGCCCACCCATTCGTACACCGAGGCCGCGAAAACCCGCGACGAAACCCCACACCCTGCTCCGTCCGCCACCCAGCTGGAGCCTCTTCCCCGATGACATCATCCACAGCAACACCTCGACATCCCTCATTCACTGTACCGGATGAGGATCTGTCGTCGATCTCATCGTCCCGCCGGTTCAGCCACCCCGTCCTCCACCTCCAAGGAGCTGCCCCGACATTCCCCTCGTCTTTCGCGCCACCTCCATTCCCACACCGCCGTCTTCACCTGCACCACCGGAAGAGCATCATCATCACCGTTTCCTCGGATGAAGATGCGGCCTAATCGGCGCCACCAAAGAGGTTGTACACTAATCGCCGCATTTTCTTCTTGATTCGATCTCATGGTGCTGTTGGCGCTCGGTCCTGAGCTGACACGGCGCGGCTCCATCCACGGCGGCGTCGCGGGCCACTTCCTCCACGGCGTCGCTCCATCGGCGGCGACGTCCACATCAGTAGGACCTGCTGCTGCTTTAGCTCTCGCTCGCGCTGCTGCTCTGCTCTTGCTCTCGGTCCCCTGTCTGGTCTGCTCTTGCTATTGCTCTTGCTCGCACTGCTGCTCTCACTCTTGCTCTTGCTTGCGATGCTGCTCCGATTTAACTACACTTCAGTCGACTAAATCGACTTTTGGGTCAGTCGATTTTCAGGGGGTGGGGGGGGGGGCTCGCCAGGGTGAAGGAAGAACCAGCCACAGCGGGGAGGGGGGCTCGCCGGAGAGGTACCCCACTATCTATTTTAAGGTTCAGGATGGGGGTGGTGGTCACCGGCGTTGGCAGGGCGTTGGCGGGGCAGTGGCGTGGGGATCGCCGGAGAAAAAGCTCGGCACGGGGGGCCTAGAGGGATGGCCGCCGCAGCGGCAGACCGGCGGTGGGGAGTGTTTTCGGGACGGGTGGGGCGGTGCACCGCCGGCCGCGGGCGGCGGGGGCTGCTATTTGGCCGATGGTGGCTGGCGGCTCCAGGGGTGGAGGTTGAAGACGAACCGCATGCCCTTGATTTCGTATCCAACGGCTGCAAAATCGACTGACCAGAGATGAAAAAGTCAGTCGACCGACATGTAGCCTCACCTTGCTTGTGCGTTCAGTTTCGACAGCAAAATTCAGTTTCGACACAAAATTCAGTTTCGATAGTTAAGTTCAGTTTCGATAGTTTAGTTTAGTTTCGACAGTTAAGTTCAGAGATGAGCGGCTGATGTATTTTACATCTAGCACTTTGTGGTTATGTATTTTATGTCATGTATTGGAGATGCTATTAGAATTCCACTCAGGTTAACGTTGTTCGTTGTCTCTCTTGTCCTGCTTCAGCCTCGACGTCGTACAACTCACCGGAGCTGCTCCAGCAACGAAACCCCCCATCACAGCGGAGTAGTGCCTCGGGCTCCATCTCCAGACACCTAATATCTTCTTCCCCTCCTCCGACAGCAAAGTCAGCCGGAGCATCCTCACCGGCTAACCCAATCACGCTGAGATCGACATGGCTTCGCCAAAGAGGTTGTACACTTGTTGCATCTCTTTTTTACTCTACATGTTATATATATTATCCACTGAGCACTCGTAGTAACGGGAAATACGATTGTTTTATCCTACTATATGATAAGCAGTGAGGTACCAGGCAACTTAGCTATCCGTGATGGACTCTCTTGAATGCCATCATTATTTATCTCTGCGCATTTGAGCTGTGCATTTGTCGATGGGCCTGGGAGTTGAGCTAGTACGGCAGCGGCCTGGGTCCAAAGTAATAGAAGTAGCACAAAAACATTTTTTTAGTGTAGGATTTTCCTTGCTCAAGCCTGCCTACTAGAATCGCCAGTGCTTGAAAGGAAAAGTGAATGAAAAACATCGGAATTGGAAAGTTTCCTATGGTACTACTTTTCATGAATTTTGTGCGAAGGAATGGAGCAAAGGAAAACTGTAGGATTTGTTCCTTTAGTGTCTCCTTGAAAGAAAAACCGCAGGAATTCTAATTTCCACTTCTCCTCCTTTTCATATTCCTATTCATCAAGCACAAGACTAAGAGATAGTAGCATAATAGCATTATAACCATACATTTTCTTGTGGTTTGACTTAATCTCACCATGCTTTTTTGCATCCTGTGATCTTCCAATTGTTGTGAATCAAACACCCAGATTGACAGAAATCCTGTGTTTTTAAATTCTCTGTTTTGCACATGCATTCCTATCCTATTCCTGTCTATTTCCTATCCCTGCATTGTTAGAATCCTCAAATTCAAACAAGCCCTTACTCAATTACTTCTGTTACAGATATGTGTCAAAGAAAACCTTGTGTGGTTTGTCCTACTCCTGCGGCGCTGTGTTCCACCCCAGCTCATTGGCTCCAATGACGGAAGGGTTCACCACAGCAGGGATCCGCTCTCCAGACTGTCTTTCGCCGCCTCAGATCTTCTTCCCCGCCGCCGGCAGCCACATCAACTGCATTACCATCATCAACTGAGCAGATGACCTTGAGGACTACACGGGTCCACAAGAGAGGTTGCACTCTTTCGTGTCTGCTTACGTTATGTGTCGCTTAATATGATGACATGCTACATTATCGTCGTGTTCACCTATTAGACTCCGAGTCAGGTCCAAACTAATGCTAAAACTTGAGTTTTTAAATGGTTGTGGGGTACATATTGGGGCAGCAATCAGTACTATCTGTCTACTATCTGTTTAATCTCCGGTGTCTACTATGAGTTTCGTGTTGGGTGCAAACAAACATTAAAGGAGCCATTATCTGTATTTTTTAACTAAAGCTATTATATGCCTGCTATCATTGGTTTTGGGTCTATCCACAGTTTGCTACCATCACTCTGGATTTGTGCATGCACTCCTTACATAATCTCACTATGTTTTATTCCTATGCATGCCAGTTATTGTACACAATGGAACTGATCATGTAGAGCAAAAGAGACGAGCCTTGCGTGGCAATAAAATTTCATGCAGACGTCATTCCATGGTGGGCACAAAGGCAGCCCCCCTCCACCCATTTCGGATCGTAATCAAGAGGAAGATAACTATTTTGAGGGGGATTCAGAAGGAGAAGACCACTCCTATTTACCCCATGAGGTCTTCGCTCTAACTTGGCATGCTGATGTTGGTAATATCATGCATATGGTGCCTTGCATTGCTTACTGTATACATTAAGATGTCATCTGCTTAGTTTAGACATGCTTTGTGTCAATGCCATCTGTTTAGTTTCTTTATCGTATATGTGAATCATGCAATGCCATCTTGTCTAGCCAGGCATCATATATGTGAATTTTGCAATGCCACCTTGGTTAGCCAGTCATCTTATATGTGAATTATATCATGCCATCATTTTTTTATTACGTGTTAAATTTGTCAACAATTTTAGTACATTCAATTACTCTTCCTGTGCATCAGCCATTCAGCACGGTCATGGAAAAATCTGGAGTGGAAACAAGGTCTTCAGAGCAGACAATGCTATCTGACGAAGCGCATGTCTTGCTGGTTACCGATAGCTCCTCAGAGGAGGATTCAGAGACAGATGACCAGTCATATTCCCCCCCCGAGGTGCATGCCCTAACTTGGCAGGGTTATGTTGCTCATATCGTGCGTATGGTATCTTGCATTGCTATGTCATTTGCTTAGTTTAGACATGCTTTGTGTGAATGCCACCTGTTTAGTGTCTAATTACCATATATGTGAATTATGCAATGCCATCTTGTTGCAAGACATTATATATGTGAATTATGCAATGTTATCTTGTTGCAAGGCATTATGTATGTGAATTATGCAATGCCATGCTGTTTAGGCAAGCGTCATATATGTGAATTATATCATGCCGTCCTTTTTTGTATTTCTCATTGCTTTTGTCGACAATGTTTGTATATTCAACTGCTCTTCCTGTGCATCAGCCATTTGAATTGGTGATGGAGAAATCTGGAGTGAAAACAAGGTCTTCAGAGCAGACAATGCTACCTGCTGAAGCAGATATCTTGCTGGTTACAGATAGCTCTTCAGAGGAGGATTCAGAGGCAGATGACCAGTCCTATTATCCCCCTGAGGTGTATGCTCAAACTTGGCAGGGTTATATTACTCATATAATGCATATGTTGTATTGCAATGCTTAGTTTTTACATCATATACACAATATTGAATGCCATCTCCTTAGTTGACACATCATATATGCGATTGCCCTCTGCTCACTTCCTTAGTATATAAATCATATATTTGAATTATGTCATGCCATGATGTTTACATAGACAGCATGTATCTGAATTATGGCATGCCAACCCATTTTCTAAAGACATAATATAGTTATATCATCTCATCCTGTTTACATAGTCATCATATTTTAAATTATGTCATTCTATCCGTGAATTATATCATGCCATCATGTTTCCATCGACGGCATGTTTGTGATTTATGGCATGCCAACCACTTTAATAGACACATCGTATAGTTATATCATGTCATCCTGTTTACATAGTCATCATATTTTGAAGTATGTCATTCTATCCTGTTTAGTTAGCCATCATACATGTGAAATTGTGTCATGCTATCCTGTTTAATTAGCCATCATATATGTGAAATTATGTCCTGCTATTCTGTTTGCTTAGACAACATAAATGTGAATTATTTCATGCCCTGTTTTCTTCCCTACTATCCATTGCACCTGTCTATCTTACAATGTCTGTACATTCAATTACTTTTCTTGTTTATCAGCCATTTCAATTGGAGGGAGTGATGGCAGTATCTGTGGGAGTAAAAACACGGTCTTCAGAAAAGATCGTGCTACCTGTCGATGCAGATAGAACCACGGTTGTACTTGCCCAAGAACCAGCCCCACCACACATAACCCACACTCATGCAGATTGTACCCCTACCCAGTTGGACAGAGAACCAGCTACACCCCTTCTAACCCCAACCCCAGCAGATAGACACCCAGTTCCCGTTGACACAGCACCGTCTCCACCACAGAGCACCCAAACACGAGCAGTTAGTAAGGCAACTGCAGTGCCCAAATCACGAGGACCACCACTCCGAACCCGAAGTCAACGCTTAAAGCAGAAGAAGAATTGTTCTCAGGTCAGGTTCCGTAGCTATGGTTCATACTACTTTGCTCTTGCATCACTGTATTTACTGATACCAACTAATTTCAAATTTGAAGGATGCAATTGAAACTCCAATGGCGCAACAGGTATGTTTTAAACCTGTTTCTTCAACGTGTTTGGCTGTTTGCTGTTGTAACTTGCTCTATGTTGATTTCAGTTTCAATTGAATAAACAGTTATGTTCTCATGCCATGCACATTACAAGTGTTGTTATTGCTGTGTAGTTTCCCACACTTATATTCTGTCTATGCTGCTTTGTCTTAAATAGATATGATTCGAACTGTATCTATCTTGATTTGGCAACATAAACTAGAATGATATAGACCATACAGTGACCATACTACATAGATATATGTTTGTTTCATGCTGTTATCCTGTCCACCTTACTACTGAACTGGTTTACCAAAATGAGTTTCATATACTACATTGTAAACCTGAGATGTGTTTGTTTGTTTCTCTTTTAGAACGCGGATAAAATATTGGAGAAGAGTACCCTGTTATGCAATGGTAAAGGAAGTAATGTAGATAAGGTTCAAGATAGTGAGACATCCCTGTTGGTCTCCAAGAAAGCTGATAAAAACTATATTTAAGACACTGAGACAACCCCAAAGTCCTGTCTTGATGTAGTGTTCGAGTTACTGGCTACCACTGCTGGCACCAGCTCTTCGAACTCGTTGCCTGAATTAGTTCGGCTTATTGAGTCTCAACTTCAAGTTGAAAGACATTGATCAGATGTTATGCGACGGGAAGCCGAAGGACTGAGGAAGTCCCTGCAGAATTCAGATGCATACTTTCTGGTGCAACAGCAAGTGCTAGAGGACTTAAGCGCCAAACAAGAGAAAGTTAATAAGCTTGCTAAGCATCTTGCCAGCATTATGGATACCCAGGATATTGTTTCTTGAGATCTTATGAAGTGGTTTCAGTTCTGGACTTGTTTTGTTGCGGCGTTTATATGCTGCTGTGTTCCCTAGATTTGCACTGGTGGCGAACTTTGATGCCCATTGGATGTAATATGTGTAATAGCCGTGATAGCCTAGTGTAAGTTGCTTGCTTATTTATTTCCTTGTTGTCTTGTTTATTTGTTTGCTTGTAGTCAGTGCAGTTCTTTTTTTGTGATTTGCTAGTGGCTGCAATAACCTATTTTTTAAAACTAGGCCACAATAACCATGGGCTAATATTTACTGTAGTGACACAGGGCCTCCTATGGCCGTAGAAATAGTGGGCCTTCTACGGGTCGTATAAACAGTGGGCCTTCTCCGGGCCGTAGAAACAGCGGGCCTTCTACGGGTCGTAGAAACAATGGGCCTTCTACGGGCCGTAGAAACAATGGGCCTTCTACGGGCCGTATCATCAATGGGCCTTATACGGGCCGTATGATCGATTGGCCAAACATGGGCCAAACAGACCGCATTCTGGCCGTAAACGGGCTAGAGTTGGAATCGTCCGTTCATGGGCCGACCATAACGGGCCATCGTTAATAGGTCGTATTTGATGACGCTATGAAAATGGCCCAACGTATTAACGGACCACAAACGGGCCGACTGTAACCATGGGCTGAATTTGTCCCACAAGCAGAAAATGACAGTAACGGGCTGTAAGTAAACGAATGCTGGAAAATAGCCCAAGAATAAATGGGCTCTGAGAAGGCCGAAAGATAACATGGGCTGGAAATGGCCCAACGGAATAACGGGCCGTTAATGGGTATAAAGTGATACACTGTTCTTTACGGGCCAGTTTCACCACGGGCCGTTAATGGGTGTAAAGTGATACACTGTTCATTATGGGCCAGTTTCACCACGGGCCGTTAATAGGCCAAGAGTTACATAGGGCCTCATATGGGCCGAAAGACGTCATGGGCCATACATGGGCCAGAAGTGAAAACGGGCTGGAATCATATTGGATGGCCCAGATGACGCTACTGGGCCTAATTCGAATAGGGCGTAACGGGCCTTGGGTTAGCGGGCTGTAAATGGGCTATATGCGAACAGGCCGTTAACAGGCTTTCCATGGGCCGGCCCGCCACCTTTTGACCAAGTCAAACGGGCCGGCCTTTTCACAGGAATGGGCCTCTGTTGGGCCGTGCCACGTGTCGACGTATCATAGGCGCCTTCTGTCCAATGAGTGGATGACATCTGTCCCAGCGATGAGCCGACATGTGTTTCCTCCAGCCAATGATGATTTTACACGTGGAAAATCCCCATTGGTCGGGGTTGTTAACGGGTTATCGGATCCAAAACCCGATCCGATAGCTTAATGGCGTTCCGTTACGGTGGTGCCACGTGTCGGTCACCCTTGATGAAAGCACTTCTGTGACGCGCCATTTATTCTCATGGAAGTGGACACTTCCGTGATGATAATTTTGGTAATGTCATGGAACACTTCTACGACAGCACAGGTATGACTATCTTGATTCTGTCATAAAATCGTCATGGATGTACATGCATGACAGAAAACGTGACCTACTGTGACAAACACGTGTCATCACGGAAGTGTATTTTTTTGTAGTGATAACAGCAGGTGTGGGTGAGTAGAGGGATGGCTAGGCTAGTGATGGGAGTACGATGGGGCGGTGAGGCCTACGCGGTAGCAGAGCCGGCCGCGGGGAGGAGGGAGCAGGCAGTCCCGCCGGCGCTTGTTTGAGCAGCTGGAGCAGGAAGAGCAAAGATTGAAGAAGCACGACGGCCGTTGGATGGCCATCCAACAGTCATTGCTTGTGCGTCAACCTTTTTTAGGAAAGCCTCAAATCTGTGGAAAATATCATACATCCCATCTGCCATTATTTCTAATAATTTACAGCCCATTTGCTAATTATTAAGTTTTTTTGGAGCCCATATTCTTTTTGTTAGCATTACAGCCCATATTATGGCCATGGTTAAAAAATTATACGAAATTTTGCATATTTCGGTGCAGTCCAAACTGTTTTAATCCCAAAATTTCGACTCACATTCAAACTGATTTTAAAAATAAATGTATATCAATATAAAATCCAACAAATTCTCCATGCATAAAAATTAATGTAATTTAAAATCTCTAAATGAAAAAAAGATATTTGAAACTGATTGCCGGTTTGATGTGTTTTCAAAATGTACAACCCATTTCTCATTACTGATGGGCCATTTTCTCGGCCAGCCGAATGAAAGCTCTCCTCGTATCGAAAGATTTGCAGCCCAACAGCCCTGACAAAGCGACTTACTTGGCAAATCACAAAAAACTGGGCTGTGGCCATGGACCCAGCTGTCAGCCTCTCCACGTACAGTACTCTTCCGATGGAATGTCGTTGACCACGCCGCGCTGAGAGCACCAAGGCGATGGACGACGGCGAGGCCTAGGAAGGGAACGACACGGAGCCAGGGAAGATGCGACAGTGGATGCCCATGCGGAGAGGAGTACGAGGGTTCACTGGTTCGGCTGCGGTGTGAGGCTGCCGTCGCCGCAGGGCCTGGCTAGCGGTGGGAGTAGTAGGGGGCGATGAGGCCTCAACGGCAGCACAGCTGGCCACTGGAGGCAGGAGCAGGCGGTCTCCCCGGCGCTGGTTTGGGCGCCTGGTGCAAGAAGAGCAGCGATTGAAGAAGCAGCAGGACCATTCAATTCAAATCCAATGGTTACTGCTGCTAGAATCGTTTGTTGACTAAGTTGACAAGCCCTGCGTACACGTCAACTTAGTAGGCCCATAGGTCAGCCTCCCAACCGGTGCGCCCTAGATGTCAGTGGGAGGAATCATTTTTTCCGCGTAATAAGGAGGCAGTTGATTGCATGCGGCCAGGCCAGTGGAGGGAGTAGGGTGGGTCGGGGAAGCCTGCGCAACATCACAGTGGGCCACAAGAGGAGGGAGCAGGCAGTCCCGTCGGTGCTAGTTTAGGCGGCTGGAGCAGGAAGATCAGAGATTGAAGAAGCACGTCGGCCGTTGGATGGACATCCAACAGTCACTGCTGCTAGAATCGTGTGTTCACTGACAAAGCCTTGCGTAAACAAGTCAGCCTCGAAATCTGTGGCGTGTACAACCCATTTTCTATTATTTTTATAATTTTTACTCATTTTCTAATTCATATGGAATTTATTGCAGCCCGTTTCCATTTTTAGAATTGCTGGCCATTTTCTGGTCAGTACCAGGGTCAAAAAATTAGCTAAATATGTGGGAAATTTTGAAAATTCGCAAATTTTTGCTGGGGGAACGAAATATTCTTAATCCAAAAATTAATAGCCATACTAAAAAAATTAAAAATAAATTAGTACTATGTCATGTTAAATCCAATGAAATACGTATAAGATATCAGTGAAGAACAAAAACAAAAAAAGAAACTTATATCCCATTTGCTATAATTTTTTTGGATTTTTTAACCCTTTTGATATTACTTTTAACAGACATTGACCATACTCTTAAGCCAGGCCGGAATGCATCCCTCCTCGTCTTAAAAGATTTGCAGCCCAGTAATTCGGAGAAAACAAATAGGCCTAGCTTGGGTATTCTTCAAAAAGAAATACTGGGCTACCTATTTTCCCAAAGAACTGGTGCATGAGCATTTAGCTTTATTTATTTACTTATTTATGTTTAGGGGACCATGAGCATGTACCTGGGCCAGATTCATGTGAGAGCCTCCCTTTCAGTTAATTATGGGCTTCTCTATTGGGCCTTCATCAGTGGGCTGCATGTTATCAAC
The DNA here is from genome assembly GCF_018294505.1 of Triticum aestivum. NCBI lineage: Eukaryota > Viridiplantae > Streptophyta > Magnoliopsida > Poales > Poaceae > Triticum > Triticum aestivum. Next base: position 130,764,745 of record NC_057809.1, on the reverse strand, counting down.
AAGTGGAAAATGTGTTCCGTACGAAAAATAGTATGCGCTACGTACAGTACAGGGCACTAAAGGATCGAACCGTGCAACGACTTCCAAAACATTGTGTTTTTCATTCTAACAACACATTTATTCAACCAACAGACGAAATATACTACTAATTGTACATTGAAAACTGCAGCAGCAGCAACCAGGGCTGGGGGTGCAACAGAAGCAGTAAGCATGCCAGAAGAGTGAAGACGTAGCTCTCTCTTCCAAACCAAACATCAGCCATCATTACAAAAGGGCTACCAAAAAAGAAAAACTGTATGCATCAAACTAAATAAAGATCCTACCACACCAAGTGTACGCATCTAACTAACTGGCTCAGTTAGACGTTACTATTTATTAAGCTGTGGAGATTGGCTGACGGCTTGAACTAGATGGGTGCCTGACGGGGGAAACTCTAGCCAGCAGGTCGAAGTCTGATACTTGCGACCGTCTCTCCTACTTTGGGCTGCAGAGCGTGGCGGCACATATCAGGGTATGGTGCATGTAGAGACGCATGGTACGCAGTGTACACACAGTTTTGCCTGATGAACGAAACTGCGCTGCCATCATGATCCTTGCCGTTGGTTATCTCCTGGTTAATTAGATAATTCAGTCCGACAAATAGAGAGCGTGTACCAAGGCTACTTACCAGCCTTCAGTCAAAAATTCTTGAAGGCCCAGAGAAGCTGGGATCTTGCTCAAAGACCTTGCAGTGACTGTGATAGTATTCCGCGAAACAACATGTCCGGTATGTGCGAACGATCATCAATCTTTCGTTGTCGTCTGATCGAGCCAGGAACCACCTGCAACTGTCATGCCACTTTTCTTTGAAAGGTTCTGGGATTAGGAAGGGTAGGGACACCAGGCGGCCTACAACATCATATCAAGTTGGAGTCAAATAAAAAAGGGCTCTTGATTTAGTCAATCTTAAGAACAACATGTTATGAGCATGAATATTTTTTCAGCAAATGTTGATAGTAATATAAGCAAGCCATCATGATATCATAGTAAAGTAACATACTGATGTAATAGCCGTTTGTAGCGATGACTGGAGTAGGCCAGCAATACGTCCAGCCATAGAAGGAGTCGACAGCGTAAATGAAGCCCTTGTGTTCAATGGCATCAGAGAACCATGGAGGATGTATGATCCTGCGATGGACGTGCAGATTTATCCACTTACCGCAGTGACCTGTTAGATAGGCGAGACCGCGGTTGAAGAACGCAATTAGCCTGAAGTCTTTATAATTCGCAGATCTTGTGGGCACTTGGCAGATTACAACCTTGAGCAAATCAAACTTGGTATCATGTTGGCTACTGTAATATTCCGAGTATTCTGGGCCGTGGTGCCAAAGCAGTGCAGTGTTAATCGAAGGAAGGGGGATCAATCGCCGGGTGTAGACCTCCACGAGCATCCAGCTGCCATGACCGTCGACGAGCACCATCCAAGACGTGTTCATGTCGACCCGGTACATACCGTTAATGTAGTTGAGGCTGACGGGGATTGCATCGCAGTCAAGGGGGTTGATGCTCGCCACCCTATGATCGTTATGCTGCGTGACACGCTGTTTTTGAAGATCAGGCGGCATCAGCAAGCAAGGAGCTGGCTTAAAAAGCTCCATCCTGAGGGCTTTGAGTAAACGGTACAACCCCGACGAGCATGCGGCGAGCGGCATGGTACTGAGATTGTCCACACGTGAAACAATGAGCTTGATTACCTCTGTGGGGAGCGAATTCCAGCCACTCTTTCGGCGGACGCTGCTCGGTTCTGCCATTGTTAGTGCTTGGGTTTCAGACGAGGGGGGAGGCGCCTTAGCGGGGATGGAAGATTGGACGAGATTATGTGCGGACAAAGATGGAGAAGCGAATATGTGCTGCGGGAAGTGGACAGGTGATGATGACTACAGCACGCCGCTTGACTTACGAGACACATACCGGCAGCGTAGGGTCATGTCGATGCTAGACAACTTGCTTGAGTGATCACAGTACTGGTACTCCCTACAGTGTTATGCCCTAACTTGCTTGAGTAGAGTAATAGAGTAGGACTCTGCTCTACTACTAGCACCGGAGGAGTAGTATATTCTAATCTAAAATAGTTACAAACTTCAATGCCCGAGCGTGGAATGACTACGAACCGTGCTCAAAGACTGTGTCTACGCGGTGTTTGGACATGGGAGACAACCTCAATGCCAACGGTGCTGCTCCCGTTGCATCGTATGTGTTTCTGTCCTTCCTGTTTGAAATCGTGGTAGAATTCATGATTTATTTTGTGCTTATTCAGATTAAATCTCGTAGTAACTTGCTCGTATATTCAACTAGCGCAACGTCCCCTACAGCCACTCCCGTTTCATGGACGGCCTGGTCAATGCCTCCAAGGAGCCCTTCGTCCACTGCTATGAGTGTCTGATGCCGTTTTGTGGCTTGCCGGCAGACATGGTGCATCACCTCACAGATGGGTGCAGCGGTCACTGCTGGTCCTTGGCGGAGAACATCAAGTACGAGACGTGCTACCCGTTCACCATGCCGGAGTCGCCAGAGGATCACTACCGCCTGCTAGTCTCAGAGGAGGACGGCAATGTCTTCCTCTTGATCGTGGGCACCGGCGAGGCCTGCGCAGGCCGCCGCCCCGTCTCTGTAATGTGCGTCAGGGGCGACGCCGCTGACGCTGACACTGACACGAGGCCGATGCACAGGTGTGTGATCAGTGTTACTACCCCTCTAGGTCACGTGGGCGGCGACACCGGCCTCATCAAACGGACTTGGACTCTGGGGAGCTGGGACTATCGCGCCAATGTGGACTTGGAAAACCCATGGCATCCTTTACCCGCTGACGCGGTGCACGAGGACTCCAAGGAGGTTCACTTGGACATACGCATTATCAAGTTAAATGTTGATCATTAGTCTTCGCTCAATGTAATCCACTGTCTAAGCATGTGGAGACTTCCATGTAAGATCTTGCTCTATTGGAGTATCGTGCATGAATAAAAGTGTATCTGTTTATGGTTTAGTCTAGAATATTCCATGTATGAATTTTTACTATAGTACTGGTGAAAGACTTACGAGGAACCATTTCTTACATCTCCTCTGCCCGCTTGCAATTCATCCTGATTTAATCCCTCCGTCTAGGTGTATAAGGGCATGGTTAATATTACTTAATAGTATAGCCAACTGTTGACTATAAGAAAGTGCCATGTCATTTGTAGCCAACATGTATAACAATCGTTACTCAAAAACTAATTCTTAAAGATCATTTCTTTCAAAGCACAATAAGTGTTATTTCTTCACAAGTTTTGGATGCATGTTGAATAGTTGAACGCTTTTGTTTGCAAAAGATACCTTTTTATCTATTTCACCTAGATGTTTGTGAGCTCTAGAGATGAAATAATATCCGAAGAAACCTATCGATACTCGTTACACATGAGATGACCCCCACATCATTTGTCAAAATAAACAACTCCCCGATCAATGCATTTCACTCTTTGGTGCAATGCACGGGCACCTTACTACTATAGATTAGTACGACCAAAAATTGAACTAACATTATATATAGTACGATAAATGCTGATGCATGTCACCTAAAATTATATCATTCAAAACTATGTTCAAATACGAATCCAATGATATAGTTTTTGTTGACATGCGCTAACATTTTGTCAGTTAAATCTTCAGTCAAATTCAATGGGGGACTAATAAACCACGACTGATGTAGTACAAGTGTAGAGGGCGGCGCTGCACGGGAGTCTCACCTCTCACCCCGCTCATGGTGCGGCAGTAAAGCCGTCATATCACAAAACCCAACCACTCCCAGTAATAAGTGGCCTGGTAAAATAAACGGACAAGCAACCATCACATCCCTCTGTCTTTTTTGCATTTCATCTCTCTGCATTTACTTTCTCCGGTTCATCTCGCACACTCGATCCCTAGCTACTACTCCTAGGGCCAGTTCTTTTGGCGGCTTCCCCAGCTTTTCCCACAAGACTAGTCACAGTGGAGAGTAACAATAAGGCGCCTCACTCATTTATTTGGGCTTCTAAACTACTACTCCGTCCTGGTTTATTCCTCACCATTGTAATTTGTGCTAAATTTTGACCAAAGATTTAACTGGTTTATTCCTCGCCATTGTAATCCCTCCGTCTAGGTGTGTAAGTCATCTTACGAAAACCAAATAATCCCAAAACACTTAGGCGTGGTGCATTAACTTCTACCTCGTTTCTTGTTTCTTGACGTATCAACCAATAAGAGATAAAGAGTGTGCATGCTTTTAATGACTTGAGATATCAAACACGACATGCAGTGGTTAGTTCATTGTGTGCTATACTATTAATTAGCAAATAAACATTAACGTTTCTCGTTTTCTCCTCCTCCTTGGTCACGGTGCACAACCTAAGATGACTTACTCACCTAGACGGATGGAGTAGTGCATGTGACATGCACTAACATTTCATTAGTTAAATTTATGATCAAAATTTGACACAGATTACAATGGGGACTGTCGGTGTCAAAACCGGCGGATCTCGGGTAGGGGGTCCCGAACTGTGCGTCTAGGCCAGATGGTAACAGGAGGCAAGGGACACGAAGTTTTACCCAGGTTCGGGCCCTCTAGATGGAGGTAAAACCCTACGTCCTGCTTGATTAATATTGATGATATGGGTAGTACAAGAGTAGATCTACCACGAGATCGGAGAGGCTAAACCCTAGAAGCTAGCCTATGGTATGATTGTCGTTCTGTATGTTGTCCTACGGACTAAAACCCTCTGGCTTATATAGACACCGGAGAGGGTTAGGGTTACACAAAGTCGGTTACAATGGTAGGAGATCTACATATCTGTATCGCCAAGCTTGCCTTCCACGCCAAGGAAAGTCCCTTCCGGACACGGGACGAAGTCTTCAATCTTGTATCTTCATAGTCCAGGAGTCCGGCTGAAGGTATAGTCCGGCCATCTGGACACCCCCTAATCCAGGACTCCCTCAGTAGCCCCTGAACCAGGCTTCAATGACGAGGAGTCCAGCGCGCAGATGGTCTTTGGCATTGCAAGGTGGGTTCCTCCTCCAAGTACTTCATAGAAGATTTTGAACACAAAGATAGTGTCTGGCTCTGCAAAATAAGTTTCCACATATGGCCATAGAGAGAATAATATTTACACAGATCTAATCCGCTGACGTATTCCGTAGTGCGACATCGCACCACGGCCAAGCCTTTATTCGAATCGTTTTATTATCCCACCTCAGCGCGTCATGCGAGGCGGTTTCCTTGGCACGTCTTGTTAAAGCAGAGATTGTGTCCCCTTATTCCGGGATTCTCATCAATACGGGCGTGGGTAACCCAACCGCTTCTAGGACTCCTAGACTATAGGCAAGTCCAAACGGCCACGGAGAGGCCGCTTGATATTCACCCTCTTTATAAAGGGACAAGGCTCTTACTTTTTTCCCTCCCGTGCTCAATCGAATCCTTCCCCCACCTTAAGCTCAAACACCCAAGGTTCAGGTCAGGTGCTCCAAACCCTCAATCATGTCCGGATCTAGCCTTCAAGGCCGATGGGTGCCTTCCTCCGTCACGGAAGAAGACATCAAAAAGTTGAGGGAGGCTAGATATCTGACCGCCGAGGTTGTGCATCGGCTGCCTGCCCGAGGGCAGGCCGTCCCCTCCCTCGAACCCAACGAGAACGTCATGTTCGTCTCCCACTTCCTCCGAGGTCTAGGCCTTGCTCTGTATCCTTTCGTCAGGGGTTTGATGTTTTATTACGGGCTAGATTTCCATGATCTAGCTCCGGACTCCTTTCTTCATATCACGACATTTATCGTCGTGTGTGAGGCCTTCCTCTGGGTTACCCCTCACTTTGGCCTGTGGCTCAAGACCTTTGAAGTAAAGCCGAAGATGATCAAGGGGCAACATGCAGCGTGTGGAGGTGCCTCGATATGCAAGATCACGGGAGCTCCATGGCCCAAAGGTTCCATTCCAGAGGTGTCTGAATTGTGGCAACATGAGTGGTTCTACATCACGGCTCCTAGAAGTGCCAAGTGGGCGGCCGCCCCAGTTTTCCGCTCGGGCCCTCCACCACAACTGATGTCATGGATCAGCAGAGGTCTGAGCTGGGTTCCAGCCAAGGACGTTCCTATACTGCAAAGCCGCATTCGAGATCTCTTCAATGGAGATTTTAGTTTGGTTGCGGTAATACAAGTTATGCTGGTTCGTCAAGTCCATCCTTGCAAACGCCGGCCCCTTCGCTTGTGGGAGTTCAATCTCGAGGGGTCGCGTGTCATTCAAAATTTCCTCGGCCTGACGCACGAGGAGATGTACAAGTCATTCTTCGGACCTCAGGTAGAGTGTCCGGAAATTACTGAGGACGTGGGCCTGAGCAGTAACCGTGCCGCCGAACAGGTAAGGAATCTTCCGGCCGAACGCACTATCTCTCACTTGTTACGAAGTTATTTATGAGAGTTCACTTTTTGACTAGGACTGGCTGACAAAGGCGAAGTTGATTCGGTGTTCGGCCCGCCTCCCTGAGGGTTTGGAGAATCCGATATTGGAAAAGATGCTCCAGGTCACACCTTGCCCGGAGCCCTTGAAGGAAGATACTGGGGAGGATAATACGGGCGGACGCGGGCCCCCAACGCTGCCCATTCTAACCGAGGGAGCGAGCGTCTCCATGAAGGAAGACGACCGGAGGAGGAAAAGGACTGCGCCCGGGGATTAGGAAGCCGAAGCTTCCAAACGGGAGAAGAAGTCTCCCATAGAGGGTCCTACCTCGGGGGGTGCCTTTGTCGCACAAAGTCCGCAGGGGGATCAATTCTCCAGCGAGTCGTAAGTGACCCGAAATATTTTAATAGTACAGGTATGCCATCTTTTTCTTCTGAGAAAATGACCACCGCATATATCTTTGCAGTTTGGGTCTTAGCCCCTCTCAAATGAGCTCGTCTTCGGGGGATCTTCTTCCAGAGATGATGGAGAGCGAAACGCCCCCTCCGGACTCCTCCGCTCCGGAAGCGGGCGACCCCGAAGTGTCGTCGCGGAGGGCCTCTCCGGGTCCGATGAGGCCAGAAGATAATCCCGTTGACCCCCGAAGCTCCCAGTGTCCGGCTCCCGAAGAGAGCGGAAAAAGGAGTCCGGCACCGTCTGGTGTGCGAACGGATGTTCTGAGGGAGTTGGTGGGGCGAGCGGCCATCCCAGATGAACACCATGTGCTGATGAATACGGTGATGGAGAGAATCTTGTCCGCTGAAAGCGGATTGCATGAAGCTTTTATGAGTCTACTGACAGGCTTTGAGGTACGTAAAATAATGTATGATAGTCCTGCACATGCTAGGTGTGCCCTGTGTAGATAGTAGCCCCTGAGACTCTGGTTGTCGTTGGAAACGACGACGAACAGAGGATCATATTCCCAGGTAATAGCCATACTGCCTTTATGTGCAGGTGATGGAAGCTCCGGTGGCTAGCCGGACTAGCGAGTTTGCCCATTTAAAACGGCAGTTGGATGCGGCAGACGCCGACATCAAGCTTGTTAACCAAAGGCTTGACAAGGCACAGGGTAAGTGTCATTATCTGGTAAACGCCACATAGTAAGAGCAGCAAGATGCCAGTATCTTTAATACGTTGTGACTGCAGATGGAGCTGCCATTGTTGAAGCCTTGCGGGCAGAACTTGCCCGAGCCAAGGAACAAGCGAGGTTTAGTAATGCGGCTGTTTTGAAGGCAGCCGAAGAGTTGAAAACCGAGAAGGCCGCACATGGCGAGAGCCGAGATAAGATGGCCAAGATGGCCATAGAATTAAAAGCCACCGCCGACCGTTGCCGGGTTCTTGAAAAGGAAAACTTAGCGAAGGCATCGGACCTTGAGAAGGCTGCTGCGACTAGAAAAGACATCCGCTCTGCTATGAGCGCGAAGAAGGAGGAGCTGCGGGAAGCCGGGGATATTGTAGCTGGGAAATCCTTTATGTTGTGGAGGAAGTTCGGAGATCCACGGTATACCTCTCTAGATCAGCTGTGGAGTTCGAAGGATGTGTATATGGATTTGGCAGCGAGCGCTGCCGATGCGGCCAAGTACGTCCAGGGTCAGACGGACCGTGAAGTGGACCAGCTGTTTTGGACACAATTCCATTCTCCCGAGCGTCTGCTTTCATTGACTAACCAATTAGCCGAATGGCCAAACTGAATAGGTTGTCCGGACTCGCCACGAGGTCTGTTGTGGATCAGCTATGGCCGGAAAGGCCAAAGCCGAACAACTATTTTAGCTTGGTGCAACAGCTCCTTGACATGGTGCCGTGCATTAATGCGGTGAAGAGGTCGGCGTGCATAGAGGGCTCATGGATGGCCTTTGCCCGTGTTAAAGCATACTGGGCGGAGATGGATGCTACCACTGTTGCAGCGCGGGATTCGGCCATAGGTCGAATCGCTGCTGAGCACTACTTTGAAGAAGTTCTTGAGGGTGCTCGTTTGATAGAGACCCAGTGCTCAAAACATATTATGTTTGAGTGATATGTAATCTCATTGTAAGTGAAATGATTTTATAAATTTTTATAAGGCTATTTTTATACTTTTGCCTGAAAGAAATATGATGCCTCCTGGGCGGCCATTTATGTATACATGTGTACAACCTGAAAGATTGCAGCCGTCGGCTTCGACCCCCACACATATAATGCGGAGGTGCTCGCAAAGAACACACGTTCACACTTAACCCAACGTCTTGGTCCTATTAAGGAGGTGATAGCGGAGCGAGCGAGGCAACCGGACTATAATGCTTTAACACTTTCACTTAGCCATAGGAGTTTGACAGTGGGGCTACTAGATAGCCCCTGGTGGCTCCGCACTCTTCCGATCCCGGGGTGCGTACATGCCTGGCCGGAAAACGGCCCTTCGTTAAGGCGGAGGAATTCTAACATTCCAACAGGTCATCGAGTGGTTGACCAGTCTCACGCTATATCATTACAGTCAGTTTTCGGCTTTCTCTACTGAGGTGCTCGTCCGGATGAACCAGGGCACAATCGCAGTAGTTCTCCTGGTTCTACCTTAGCCGGTAAAGCGGAACGTAAGGCACCAAAACACAAGAGCCGGGCAAACCCAACATTTGACCAAAGACAATGATTCGGAGCTGATGCATATAGGGCCAAACTCGCGACGCCGAACACTCCCTAAGGTATTCGATCTTTGTGGTATACACCGGGCCTAAATAATGGCCTTTGTAAGAAGCCCCTTGTGTCCAGGTACGTGTATTATTCTGGCGTGGCCACATGCCAAGACGTCAGCATCCTTCTCAATGGTGGATATGTATCAACAAGAGACAGTAAAAAAGGTTTATGCAGGGACTTAATCTAAAAAGAATCCTTGGGGCGGGTCCCTGCTGCACGTCTGCGCCTGTGTCTCTGTTGTGCCGTATCCTGGATGGGTGTAGCATGATGATCGTCTGTAAAAGAGAGGAATTTAGGTGAAAAGGTTGTCGTGCAAAAAGGATAGTTTTTAAAGAAACCATGTATAATTCAAGATGAGAAGAAATTGCCACTTGTCTGCGCGCGTTGAGCCCCTTGTATTGACAAATAGGGGTGTGACCCTTTATTCGGTATAAATAGCGGCGCCGGACTTGATTAGTTGTGTCTGAGGTCTTGACGACCTATTGGATGCTTTCGCTGGTCCGGGCGCCTTTAGTGTGCGGCTGCCAAGGCAGCCGCACTCTCTTCGGCGCGCAGAGGTCGCTTGATATTTCCTTTCACTAAAATGATGCCACGTGGACTGGGCATCTTGAGTGAGGGAGGCATAGTGTGGTATTGCATTAAAGCGAGCGAAAGCTTCGCGTCCGAGCAGTGCTTGATAGCCACTTTGGAACGAAGCGATGTGGAAGGTTAAATGCTCGCGACGGAAGTTATTAGGGGCGCCGAATATAACTTGTAGTAGGAGGGAGCCCGTACAATGAGTCCCTGGGCCTGGCGTTACTCCTTTAAAGGTAGTATTGCTATGGCGAATTTTTGTTGGGTCTAACCCCATCCCGCGGATTGTATCCTGATATATTAGGTTTAGACTGCTGCCCCCATCCATCAAGACTCGTGTGAAGTGATATCCGCCAATTACTGGGTCTAATACCAGGGCAGCCCATCCTGCGTGTTGGATACTTGCTGAGTAATCGCGATGGTCGAAAGTGATCGGTTGAGATGACCAGTGGCAGGACTTCGCGGTGACAGGCACTTGGGTATATTTTCCTGGGAGTGCCGCGTTGTTTTTTCCCTTGATCACATGCAACACGTTTACTGTTTGACTTCTGGTGGAAATTTCTTTTGTTCCCCAGTGTCTTGCTTGGGAGGCTCGTCCTCGTCTTCACTTGGTGTATCCTCCCCCTTGTGTACGGCGTTGAGCTTGCCGGACTGCTTGAAGACCCAACATTCTCTGTGGGTATGATTAGCAGGTTTACCAGGGGTACTATGGATCTGACATACTTGGTCTAGAATTTTGTTGAGGCTGGACAGTTCATCCCTGGTGCCTTTAGAGGGCGGCTTTTGCTGACCTGGCCGAGAGCGTTTGAATCCGGCGTTTACTGTCGTGCCCTTCGTGATGTCTTCTTTATTCCGGCATTTGTTATTGCTGTTGCGCTATGATTTCCCGTTTCCATCTCTAACTTCGGATGTACTGGGGTCGCTGGTGCTGCATCTGGCTAGCCAGCTGTCCTCACCCGCGCAAAAGCGGGTCATGAGGTTTGTTAATGCGGCCATCGTTCTCGGCTTATTTTGGCCGAGGTGTCTGGCGAGCCATTCATCACGGACGCTATGCTTAAAAGCTGCCAAGGCTTCGGCGTCCGGACAGTCGACAATCTGGTTCTTTTTGGTAAGAAACCTGTTCCAAAGCTTTCGGGCTGACTCTCTGGGCTGTTGAGTTATATGACTCAAATCGCCCGCATCCGGGGGTCAGACGTAAGTCCCTTGAAAATTTGCCCGAAAGGCGTCTTTGAGCTCTTCCCAACTTCCAATGGAGCTTTCGGGGAGGTCTTTAAGCCAGTGACAAGCTGGCCCTTTGAGCTTGAGGGGTAAGTACTTGATGGCGTGGAGATCATCTCCTCGAGCCATATGGATATGAAGGATGTAGTCCTCAATCCAGACCCCAGGGTCTGTTGTTCCGTCGTTTGCCTCTATGTTTACGGGTTTGAATCCCTCTGGAAATTCATGGTCCAGTACCTCATCGGTGAAACATAGGGGGTGTGCGGCACCTCTGTTGCTGGGTGTACCGCATTGTTCGGATGTTTGTTGTGTTGCATTGTATGCTGGGGTGCGCTTGTGTGGTCCATAGATGGATCTTGTTGCGCCGTCCTTTGGGTGCGAGCCCTCGCATGGGTCGCATGTTGTATTGTGAGTGGTGTTGTATGCCGCTCTGTGTTGGTAGAGGGGTCGTCTATCCGGCCAGGTGGCTGCTTTGAAATTTGGTTGTGGGGGGTCTGAGGCCTCCTCATCGAATTCAGGTAGCAGCTTCCGCTTTGAGTAGCTCTTGGAGGGGCGATTGTCGCCGTACCTCGCTGCTATGTTGAGTATTTTACTCCATCTGAATTTGAGTGTGTCTTGTGCAGCCTTGAGCCTTTGCTTTTGCTTTTTAAGACTTCTCGCAGTGGCAACAAGCCTTTTACGGGCATTCTGCTGCTCCGGGTGCCTTTCCGGCATTATGTCGGACGGACTATTATCCTTGATAGAATTTGTTTGTTCGGTTTGATTACCCGGATTGCTGTTGTCCGGCAGCGGTTCACCCTGCTCCAGCGCTGGGTCTATGTGATCGTTATTTCTGTCGAGGCGGGATTTGGGGCGGCGCTTGCGTCTCCGCTTTGACTGCTTCTCGAGGGAACAAGCCTTCGGTGCGTCCTTTCGCTCCTCGTCGTCATCTTTTGGTGCATCCACCATGTATACGTCATATGACGAGGTGGCTTTCCAGGGCCCAGTAGGCGCTGGTTCTTCATCGCCTCCTTCATCAGCGTCCATACCGTCGATGTCTTCAGAGTCGAAGTCGAGCATGTCGGTTAAATCGTCGACAGTGGCTACAAAGTGGGTGGTGGGTGGGCTTTGAATTTCTTCATCGTCCGTATCCCAACCTTGCTGACCGTAGTCCGGCCAGGGCTCTCCTGATAAAGAGAGAGACTTTAGTGTCTTCAGAATATCGCCGAAAGGCGAGTGCTGAAAGATGTCCGCGGCAGTAAACTCCATGATCGGCGCCCAATCGGATTCAATCGGCAGGGGCACGGAGGGTTTGGAGTCCGGAGAGGAGTCTGGCTCCTTGGAGTCACGAGTCTCGCGGAGTGCGGGGCTGGTGTTCGGCTCGATCGCCGTTGGGATCGCAGCCCCGAGGCGGCGTCTAACCACCCATCCTCGATCGGCACAGTTGGCTCCGAATTAAGGGTCGAAGCCGATGCGGGTGCGGCCTCCAGGGCACTGTTCGGCGGTAGAGCTAGATCATGCTCGTCGCGACAGTGCGGCGCGCTCGGCAGTGGCTCGAATCCGTCGAGGATCAAGTCCCCGCGGATGTCAGCCGTGTTGTTTAAACTTCCAAATCTGACCTGACAGCCAGGGGCATAGCTTTCGATCTGCTCCAGATGGTCAAGTGAATTGGCCCGCAGTGCGAAGCCACCGAAGATGAAAATCTGTCCGGGGAGGAAGGTCTCACCCTAGACTGCATCGCTATTGATGATCATAGGAGCCATCAAGCTGAACGGCGACAACACAGAGGAACTCTCAATGAAAGCACCAATGTCGGTGTCAAAACCGGCGGATCTCAGGTAGGGGGTCCCGAACTGTGCGTCTAGGCCGGATGGTAACAGGAGGCAAGGGACACGAAGTTTTACCCAGGTTCGGGCCCTCTCGATGGAGGTAAAACCCTATGTCCTGCTTGATTAATCTTGATGATATGGGTAGTACAAGATTAGATCTACCACGAGATCGGAGAGGCTAAACCCTAGAAGCTAGCCTATGGTATGATTGTTCGGCTTATATAGACACCGGAGAGGGTTAGGGTTACACAAAGTCGGTTACAATGGTAGGAGATCTACATATCCGTATCGCCAAGCTTGCCTTCCATGCCAAGGAAAGTCCCTTACGGACACGGGACGAAGTCTTCAATCTTGTATCTTCATAGTCCAGGAGTCCGGCTGAAGGTATAGTCCTGCCATCCAGACACCCCCTAATCCAGGACTCCCTCAGGGACCAATAAACCAGGACAGAGGTAGTAGTTATGGGATTACTAATCTAGAAGCCTAAAAGAACTGGCCCCTGGTACTCCTACTAGTAGTAGTACTCAAGTTGGAATTCCAATTGCATGGCACAACTTGTTAGGCAAAAAATTCGATACAGGGTGTAGGAAGCGGTTTGGGAATTTGCAAGTCTTTCCAACCAGTGAGATACTCCGTACAAAATACGACAGAGAAATAACCACAGAGAAGGAATCTAAAAGTAAACAATTACGAGCATTTTTGCATTTGTTTTGCATTGAATCGTTTCACAAGCTTGACTAGTGTTGTTTTTCTACTTTTACAAAAACCACATTGTAATGTTAAAACGTGCATTTGCACGTACTAAGTAATAGTAGTGCTCCCTCCGTCTAGGTGTATAAGTCTTCCCTCCTTCTTGGTCACAGTGCACAACCAAAGATGACTTATTGACCTGGACGGAGGGAGTAGCACAGTCTGCAAGCATATATTGAGAGAGACGTGTAGTGCGATAGTATATAGTAAAGTTTGTGCTATATGCACGTACTTGCAAAATGCATACGAATACACAAGGTTTCCAAACTTTCCCTTTTACCTACTTAATTAAGGACGCTAAAAATTCCTGAACGTTTGGGATTTATCATTTGCGTCCCAAAACTAATGAGATCGCCTTACGAAACAAAAATTATACTCCTCCTAAAAGCCATGGCGCTCGCAGGAGCGCTTGCAGCGCGCCACGAGTGCCTTGGTGCGTGGCCGTTTCCCAGCATGCCAACACAACGCCTCTTCCTCAGCTTCGCAACTCGCGGGGTGCTGATTGGCGGCTTGCCGACGGGCGAGCGCGATCTCACCGGTGTGGTGATCCGGCGCCAACAGGTACTCCTCCTTGCTGGAAGCGTGCACCCGGTCCACGTACCGCCAAGCGTAGATGAGGCGCTTGGGCCCGACTACACTCAGGGCGTCGGCACGGGCGTCCTCCGCCACCCTCACGGCCCTCGCAAGAGCCTTCTGCCAAAGAGCCAATTGCCTGACTCTCTCGGACGCGACATAGGCCTCCCAGGCAGCTTGTTCCGCGGTGCGCTTCTCTTCCTCGGCCTTCTTCTCCGCCTCTATTTTGGCGTGCTCTGCTGGAGGCAAAGCCTCCCACAAGGCGACATCCATTTCTTTCCAAAGCTCCTCAAGGCTGGGGGGCTCGGCGGGCAGCGCGGCATTCTCCTCATAGCGGGGAGCCGACGCGTCCTCTGACGCGCGTGCTGGCGAGATTGGGAATGCCAAAGCGTCCACCTCGACGCGTCGCGGCGAGGAGCAGAACACCAACGCCTCCTCCTCGACTAGTGGCGGCGAGGAACGGAACGCCGACGCCTCCTCCTCGACTAGTGACGGCGAGGAGCGGAACACCGACGCGTCCTCCTCTACTAGTGGCGGCGAGGAGCGGAACGGCGACGCGTCGCGTAGCGGCGAGGAGCGGAACACCGACGCGTCCTCCTCGACTAGTGGCGGCGAGGAAGGGATGGCGACGCGTGACCGTCCGCGCGGTGCAGCGAGGGGCTCCTAGGGCTTGGGAGGGGCGATGCCATGGTGGTCGACATGAGAGGGAGGGGGAGGAGATAGCAATGAACGTGAACATGAGGGGGAGGAGATAGAGATGTTGTGGGAGGCGCAGTATTTATAGCGAGCAATGGCACACCTACGTAAGATATGGACTAAGCTGCACTGACTTAACTGCAGGTCCAGTTGCATCACTGACATGTGGGCCAGACCCATGTTGAGCCCATATGTCAGTGACCCAATGCACCTGCAGTTAAGTAACAACTATGTGGGCATATTTGTTGGAGTAAATTACGGGGGAGCGAAGGGGTGGAAATATTGCTGGTCACAACGGATTGGATGAGCGTGGGGGGAGGAGAGTCATGCATGCAGATTTTTTCACACATGCTTCCTGCAGGTATGGGGAACGGTGCATAATAAGTCATCTTGCATGCCGGGCTAGGTATAGTCTCAAGTCATTAAAAACATACACGCCCCACACATGTTCATATTTTAAGGTGCACTAAATTATTGCATGCGATGATTAAGGCTGGCCATAATGGTGGTATCTTAGCTGGTATCATGCACACGGGAATAGCAAACATGCTGATGTGGCAAAGAATTAAAGAAGAGAGGGGGGTTAAGTAACTAGTGTACATGCATGCATTGGTAAACACATTTTTTTGTGAAGAACGATAGCACTAGTTGAGTACTTTTGCAGACTTAAAAAACTATTCCACCGCCTCTACTATCTTGCTAAGAGTAGGTGAAATTTTTGAATCGAGCCCTTTAAACTAGAAGGGAGGTAGTGGTACTCTAATAGCTAACCTTGTTGTGATGACAAGATAGGACATGGCACGCACCTGGACGGAGGAACTAGTCTGCATTGTGCATTTAAGTTTTGTCTGAAGTCAATGTACCTCTACTTTCACCAGACTTATAGAAAAATGTGTCAGGATTCACAATGTCAAATCAATATTTTTACTCATTATAAAACGTAGTTCTTATACTCATTATAATCAGTATTGTAGATATTGATATTTTTAGTATAAATTTGGTCATGGGATTTCATTGATGCCTGTCAAAGCATGGAGGAAGCGGAGCTTAGGGCTTGCATTGCCGGTCTCTACATAGGTATTTCTCTTCATAATCCTGTAATTTTAGAGACTGATTGCGCTTTTGTGGTAGCGTCTCTTGTATCGGGGGACTATGACATGTCTGCTATGCGTGACCTGAAGATGAAAGCATTGAGCATCTCGAAGTTGATCAACAATCTTCAATTGTCAAAGATTAGCCATTTGGCCAATAAGGTGGCACACTTAATCGCTAAGTATATCTTTGACAATAGATTAAATGGTATTCTTGTAAATAACGTACCGCCCTGTGTAGTGAATATTGTATCGAATGAGTGTACTGGTGTGGCTGGTTAATTAATATAAGATGGTGTTCAAAAAAAGTATAAATTTGGTCAAACACTTTGCAAATGGTTGACGGGAGTAAAAAGGACCAGAGGGAGTATCATGCATGCGAAGTAGGAAAAAATTGCTTGTCTAAAAAAAGGCAAAAAAATTGCTCATTTATAGCCGGTCGAAGTCTCAAAGGGCGCGACCGCGCGAGGGAGGCGAAGGTCGTGGGAGGCGCGACGTTTGACGGAATTAAGTGAAGTTACATCCACGCGCCGGCATGGCGTGCGAACAGGCAGAAGCTATACCGTCAGGCCTACGATATGGGTCTAGTAGACATGACATCTAGTGGGTCCCGCATAGTTCTCGAGAACTCTTTGGGGGCTTGCAGCCGTTTATCCACCGGGCAAGCCAGCAACCCCACGCCGTTCGCACGCCCTACTCGTCCCCGTCTTCTACCTTACAACAGTTCGCTCCCAGTCGTCCCGTCCTTTCACATTAGTTCGCTCCCAGTTTTTTTGCGGGGTACAACAGTTCAACTTCTCCTAACCCTCCTCCAAAATCCATGGCCTCCCAAATCTCCATGGTCGCCGCTGAGTACCAGGTTAGAGCCATCACCGGCGATCAGTTCATCGTCATCTACACACGTGGATCCGAGACAGTGAAAGCATGGCTTGCTCGCTTCCTACGCATGTTCAACAGTTCAACGGATGAGTGGGTCGCTGGGCTAGATGTTGAGTACACCACAGTCCTGGGACGAGAGAAGGATCTAAAGGACGAAGAGAGGAAGAAGCCCGCCGTGATCCAGGTTTGCGTACATAACGTTTGCTTGGTCTACCACATATGCCATGCCGACGTTGAGTGCCAGGATTTTAAGAACTTCCTCAAGGACAAAAGAGTGAAATTCGTTACTGTAGGCTTTAAGAACGACAGGGATGTCCTGCGTCGGATAGGTCTCGTTGTAGGCCAGCCCTTCGATCTCCAGAAGGCAAGCCTGGTGTCCTCCTCTCAACCTTCAATGCTGACCCTGGCAGCAGCCATGATTGATCCTTCGTACGCTAAACTGAAGAAACCTCATCACGAGTTTCATCATGCATGGGAGTCGAAGACATTAGATGAAGATCACATCCTGTACGCAGCAATGGATGCCTACCTTTGTTTAAATATCTACAAGGGTTGGATGAAGAAGCAGAGCCCAGTGTCCGGTTCAAGCAAAGAAGCGTCGGCGAAGAGGAAGAGGAAGAGGGACGAGGACGAAGTCGAGGATGTGGACTCGGACTCCGAGTAGGTGGCAGTGCCGTCGCTCATGCTGGTTCTACTGCAGTGTCAAGCGGACTAGTTGCTTAGTTTATTTTCAAGGGTGTGTTGTGCTGAGGCCCCAGCAGAACTATGTTTATGTTCTTTCTCATTATTTGAACTCTTTAGTACGTACAATAGTACTAGTACTATGTCTTACTACTGTTCTTCTTGCAACTACTGCTCGTATCTTCGTGTTCCTACTGTACTTAATACGTTCGTACTAGTAGTATAATTTGGGTCAGTCGATTTGTGAAAGAAGTTCGACGGAGCGAAGGAAGAAGACGGCAGAAGAGGTGGAAGAAGCCCTTCTAGCCATCCATGTTGCATCAAATGGCTCACATGAGTCGATTGACCCAAATTGCTCCTTCAGATTGCAGGATCCACATGGCATTCAAGGTCTTGAAGGTAGATTTCGCGTCCACACCCAGTTTGCAGGCTCGACGCGCACGCAACCGGCTTCCGCCGCGACAGCCACCATGCGCGCCTCCTCCGCGCGGGCGGAGACGACAATGACACACTAGTTCCTCCTCGCCGGCGTGCTGGAGCACGCGCTCGTCATCCTCTTCGTACGCTGCGTGCATAGACGCGGCTCCACCAGCTGCTCGTGTGCTTGGCAGCACGGTGGCATCACAAGGAGGGACTGCAGACGACGTGAGCGGGAAAGCCTTCGGCTTCATGGCATAGGGATGGCGGTGACACGGCGGTGATGGGTGAGAAATTGTTGGCCGGAGCAGGCGAGAGCCGGCATGCGCAATGGCGGCCGCGGCATATTGATGAGTGCGCATGTGGGAGCTTACTTTAGTTTTATATATAAGGTTGGTCAAACTTAAAAGAAAACCATACTAGTACATGTAAACATTAGACTTAGGCAGCGCTTTTATTAGTTAGTACCACAACCACGATACGGAATCCTGTTCAAGCGCGTGAACCGCAGCCGCGTGGTCGATCGAACGCTGCGTCACCGTGTTGCGCTCGAAGGACATCCACTGAACCTTTTTGTGTGTGTGAAAACAATCCTCGAATATTACTCAACTTTTTTTCTTGTGAAAGTTCTTGACGCTGCAATATTTCCATATATTTGAATTTAGCTCCAGTTCTTGTTTATTTGGATTTGGACGTTTTAGGTGCGCCCTAGTTTTTTTAATACTGATTGTGTGTGTGTGACTGAGAGAGAATGTGTGTATGTGTCCATATGTGTGTTGTGGAGGAAGGGCAATGTGGAGACGGTGTGCGTGTGATACAGACATAGAGAGGTGTGAATGTGCAAATGATCATGCATGAGTGAGACATAGACAGATGCCGATACATTATGTATACATGAGAGAACGGTCTTCTAGTTTACTTGTGTGTGTGAGAGAGAGAGAGGGAGAGAGAGACAGAGAGATGAGCATCCTTAACACAACAACCATCTCTCTCGATTCGTCCGTCCCTCGCACGGTCGCATGCAACACATGCATCAACGCGCACATTTTGACACCCTCACCCAGCCCCTGCCCACCTCAAGGCCCGCACAATCTCTTCGTGAATACCCATTTCTCTCCTTAGGTTTGTTTTCTCTCAATATCTGACACACACACACACACAGAGAGAGAGACACACGCAGCACAACACACACACACACACTCCCCCGAGCACACAATTCATCCCCATCCAAGGTTATACGGCGACCACTCTCGCTTGTGCTTCTTTGCACCCCAACATGCACAACACCTCAATCTTCAAAGAGGGCATCGAGCATATCAAAGACGGCGACCACACCGCGCTAGAGAATGCGGGGTCATTTGGAAGCAGGGTGATGTGACGACGGCTGACTGACTCCTCCCCCACCCTCTCTCTCTCTTGCACAAAATTACCAATCCCTCTCTCCCCCGCACAAAATTGTCAATCCCTCAACCCACGAGATCCTTCCCCTCTCGTCCATATTTTTCCAGCTCTCTCATCAAACATGTTGTCTCTTCTCCTTCCACGTATACAGAATCCAGATGCACACGCATCTCATGTATATTACATGTATCCATCTTTCTCACAGACCTAACTTCTTCCTCTCTCTTTCTCTCTCTATCTCTCTCTCTGTCTCGTTAGGTTTGTCTCCTACTCTCTCGTCCACATACATACAATCTTTCCCGCCCTATCTGCTCCATCTTCAAAAGCTCTCTCTGCACGTTTCATTCACACATTGGGATATGTCAAAATGTTGCTTCTATAATGGCTGATGTAGAGTTATGGTTGTTTTTGTTGCATCCTACAAAGTAATAACTATGAAATGCATTTAGATTCTCATTTGACTGGGATTATGTGAGTTTGAGCATGTTGTGAAGTACTATAGACCTTGTATACATCTTGGGATTCGACAATGATTGTAACTATTGAATTGTATAGACCATTACATTCGAAGTCAATAGCCTAATATATTTATTTCACAATTTCAACAAATGATTAGTTCACTACAAACTAAGAAAACAAATGTGTACTCCCTCCGTTTTTATTTAAGTCCGCGTATTAGCATTGGTCAAAGTCAAGTTTTGTAAACTCTCAGAAAGCTTATAACAAAAAATATTAACATATACAATAACAAATAAATACCATTAGATTCATTATTGAATGTACTTTCACATCATACATATTTGTTATGGTAAATGTTTATATTTTTCTATAAACTTGGTCAAACTTTAGGAAGTTTGACTTCGGTCAAACCTAATATGCAGAGTTTACTACTACTACTCGCTAGTTGCTTAGCCGAATCACTCAACACGCCACACGGGGAGTCCAGTGTCACAAAATTTTGAGGTCGGCGGGAAAATCTCCCGCGACCCTGATTCGAGCAGTGGGAAGTTACCATCATAGCCTTCGGAACAGGCCTACGGATGACGCTTGGTAGGGGGCTGTTTTCGTAACTTCAGGTTCACCCTACCCAGCCAACCCCACCCCGGCACCCAGAGTAGTACACCTGAATACTCCCCATTTTCTATCCCCACCGCAAAATAGACTTCTCCACGGCACCGCAGCCTTCGTGCTCCTCCCCTTTACATCGGCGCACTCGTCCACCGCAGCGCATCTGCCTCATCGACGACCTCGTACGCCGCACTGGAGCCGGTCCACCGTCGTCGTCGTACACGGAGCCTCTTCCCCGGCATCGTCTTCCACGGTCTCGGATCTGCTTCCCGGAAGCCGACGCCAAGCGCAGAAGTACCACCGTCGTGGACAATGAACTGACTCCCGTTGCCGACCATGACTCACAGAGGCCGCCGCGACCATCGTTCTCCTCCTCGATTGGTAATGTGTGTATTGAATCACTTAGCAGTACATGTGCAGTTCCAATTTTGTTCATACCTACCCTTCAAATTTCCTGGGTGCTATTGTTCCCGTAAAAGTAATTGGTTATAGCCTCCATTGTCCAACAGAATATCAGCTTGTAATT
This sequence comes from Triticum aestivum, assembly GCF_018294505.1. Taxonomy (NCBI): domain Eukaryota; kingdom Viridiplantae; phylum Streptophyta; class Magnoliopsida; order Poales; family Poaceae; genus Triticum; species Triticum aestivum. The sequence continues at coordinate 130,743,928 of NC_057809.1, read as the reverse complement.
GTGCGTCGCTCCTGTATCGCGCTGTGCTTGGGTAGGTTTTTCATCTGCAACCAGTAGTGTGGCAAATGATGGAAAGGTTTTTAGAACTAGCAAGATGCCCATGCGTTGCACGCATCAAGATGCATTTGTATGAGTAGTTTATCTTGTGGGAGAAAAGGATGAACGAGGGAAGGCCTTATTTGCAAATCTGGAGAGGGGTATGGGTATCTTTTTGCAAAATTCCCATTTGTTTCCTTCCTATCTGTCAGATATAAATCGGACGGCCTATATTGCAAGAAAAAAAGTATAGAGAAAAAAAGTAGACAGTAAAGGAAGTAGAGATAAATATTAAATAAATATAACAGTAGAGAAGAGAGTAGACATAGCATGTTGAGATTTTTAAAGTGCCGCACGTTGCGATTCTGTTGGAGATGCTCTAACATGGCAGACGAGTGCTTTAATGTTGCCCACAAGATGCGCGAGTATTACTAGTAGTATATTTTTCTTGCCATGTTGAGATTTTAAAACCACGAGTGCGAACATGCAGAGGAGCAATGAAGACCAAACACGGGATATTCGGGACATCTTCAAGGAGTGTGGCAAGTTAAAGAGGAGCTGCACTGAACCTGTAAAACGAGCTTTGGTAAGTAACACCCTTTCAATTACTTTCGTGTAGCCTCGTGTTCTTCGATGTGTATATGTTGTAGTTTCTGTTTCTCTTAAGCGTGGTGTTCTTCGATGTGTAATAAGAAGAGTCTTAATCGTCCTAATGCTTTCGTTTTTAGCTTGATGTAGGAAGTGGGTGTTCTCACCTTGTAGTCTGTTTTTATTTTTTTCCTTTTGAATTCACTTCTCCGAGTTCTGTTTATCTGGCTTCTACTAAATGGATCTAGGTTGCTCTGAGTATTGATCTAAAAAAGAAGTAACTTCATGTCAGGATGCAGTTCCTGCGAGGAGGGAAGTATGGTCAACCTCGAGATCATGTTTCCAAAATGAGGCTGGATTACACACAAGGTGCCAGTTCCCTAATGATGCTGGATTAGACACAAGGTGCAAATTCCCAGATGATGCTGGATTACACACAAGCCAGGTGGAGTCGTCAGCTGTTCGTGTCCTCGTGGCATTAGTAAAGGCTGAAAGAAAGCGTGCAGCAGCCCTTGAGAATGTAGCTGAGTTCCTGAAGAAGCGAAAAGAGCAATCAGATGCTCTCTTCACCCAAGCCAAAGAAGAGATGGAAGAAGCCAGAAATAAGCTAGCAGAGGCAGAGCAGGCTAGGCGTCTCCTGCTATCTAAAACTGTTGTCAATACAAAATTTCCTTCATAATAGCTAGGTTCAAATGTTTATCCAGTCAGCATGCCTGTTGTGATGTCCGTGCATCTACTGATGTGGCACAAAATGTTTTTTTCGGGTCATGTAATAACAGCAATTACTTTCCAAACAATAACAGACGAAGCATTGGACATGGTATAGTTCACGCGCAAGCCCGACATTCCAAGTTCAACTTCCACATCAAACTCATGTTCACAGATATCTGCACATTCATACATAATGTCCACAACCATGATTCACTTCAAAGCCAAAAAAATGTGAGGAGAGTTATAAATAAAGAAAATCCTCTACTAGTTCTTGCTACCAGTGCGAGCACAACAAGTCAAGACCATGCGTAAATTAATTATATTTTAGTCATTTTTTGTGTTCTAAAATGCCTGCCGGCTCGCGGAAGGACGTGTTGCCGGCACACGCACGGATTCAATGAAGGCAGGCGGGGCAGTCTTAAGCTGGTTGCACGCGGCGAGGAGGCGTGCTCAGCCGGGCCTGCAGCGAGTGCGGCCCTCTTGGCCGGCGCGCCGGTTCAATGCCTGCGCTATGAGAGGTCGCGTCCGTGTCAGAGCAATCACTCCCTCCAGTCCTTTTTTGTTTGGGTATAACAAAATCTCGTTTTCCATTCACATTTTACAAGTAAAATTCATGGACAAACTTTGACCCAAAGTACGATGGGGACTAGTAAACCAGAATGGAGGTAGTAGTTTTTTTAATCAAAGAAGGGTTTCCCCTTCCGATTTTCATTACTGAAAACCAGCATCTAAATCTAAACCATAGTATTTGCCCTAGAACTACCAGGTTCAACATCTCGCAACATAAACCCATACAACCTCCATCGCAAAAAAAACCATACAACCATACGCCAAGGAGGTACGTAGTACTATGAATTCCATTTTCGCTCCATACCAATCGTTCTAAAAACTACTTACTACTTATAACGCGCCATTGAAAATCGGAACTCTTAACCCCGCTAAAAAACGATATTTTAAACGTGGCTACTCGATCTGTGGCAACTGGCGAGCCACCGCGCTCCAAGTCGTTCACCTGTGGTCCCGACCATCAACTCCTACGGATCAAATTATCACGCGAGCTGACTATTCCTACAAAGGTGCTCCACCACGTACCCGGTACCCGCGAATGCAGCAATCGTGCACCTAGGGTTTTAGGGTTTATTTGTTAACGTCGCCTTTACGTAACACTCATGTGTGCGAGACAGCGAGAGGCCGACTGCGTGCGTGCGCCTCTTCTCTTCGTATATGTACTCCACCGTTTGTCTGGTGTCCAAAAAATTATAATAACTACTAGCAATGTGCCAATGCGTTGCCACACGATCAAAGTAGATTAATACATATTCACCGATTTGATAGAAAAAAGTCTAGTTTTGAAATACGTATATCACTAAAAATATGTTATGTTTCACTCAAAATATATTCCTTTGGCGGTTTTGATGAGATAAGGGAGGAATGTTGTTGGTTTCAAGATTCGAGAAGTGGTATATGTCTAATTTCTACTCTTACTAGCAAGATGCCCGTGCGTTGCACGGAACATCAAGATCTTGTGGGAGAAAAGGATGAACGAGGGAAGGCCTTATCTGCAAATGTGGTGAAGAGTGCGGGTAAATTGCCATATTTTCCTTCCTATCCGTCAGATATAAATCGGACGACCTACATTGCAGGATGGCAGGCCCACCATCATCACCAACTCTATTTTTTATCCCTACTCTTATAAAAAGCATTGTCGGTGATGATCGTGTGCCTGCCATCCTGCAATATAGGCCGTCCGATCTATATCTGACGGATAGGAAGGAAACTATGGCAATTTTGCAAAAAGATACCCACACCCCTCTCCACATTTGCAAATAAGGCCTTCCCTCGTTCATCCTTTTCCCCCACAAGATAAACTACTCATACAAATGCATCTTGATGTTCCGTGCAACGCATGGGCATCTTGCTAGTTGTTGCAAAAAGCCCATGTGTGTGTGAGAGAGAGGGAGAGTGGAGGAGGACGGAGTGCATGTGTGACAAAGACACAAGGAGTGTGTGTGCGATAGGTATCAGCTTAAAATGAGGCGATAGTGTGTGTGTGCACGATCGAGAGGGCGTGTCTCAAGAAGGGAAGAAAAATCTACATAGATACAAGGAGTGGGAGAGAGACATGTATGCGATGGTGGAAGCACGAGTGTGCGGGTGTATAAACCTATCTAGAGGCTAGCTAGTCGATAAATGTTTGTGAGAGAAATACGAGTCGGGGTGCGAAAGCGAGAGTTTTGTGTGTGAGAGAGAGACGGTAGTCGGGAAGGGGAGTGGAAGCAGGAGTTGTGTGTGTGTCTGTGAGAGAGAGAGAGAGAGGAGACGGTAGTCGGGGTTGTCTGATCGGTAAACAAATGAATAATGTCAGTCTGGGATGGAGACGAAAAGGAGACCGCAACAAATGTTGTGTCTACAGAGAGAGAGAGAGAGAGAGTAATGTTAGTGGTATGAGTCATATGTAGAGACATATAGGGTGTGTGAGAGAATCCCATAGAGAGAAAGACAAAGTGAAAGACGAGTGGAGACTGTGTGTGTGGCGGTGAAAAAGAAAGCTTAGGTACCGAGTGATACCAGAGAACAGTAGAGACGTGAGAGATAATGAAAACCGTGTAATGTATAATGATAGGGAGAGTGTGACACTTCTCAAGGGAGACATCGAGAGACCATGTTTGCGAGGATAGGAGAAACATGAAGTGAGCGTGCGGGTGAGCTGGAGAAAAGAGAGTGATAGCTACCTGAAGGAGCATGCATGCGAGAGAGATGGGCGTGAAAGGAGTGAACAAAAAAGGGATTCAAATATTTGAATTCGAGATGATGATACATGTAATCCATACTCGAACCAAAATTGATCTATCAAACATGCATACTCATATGAATTCATGCACATATGTTATTTAATATGTAGATATTACTGATCCATACATTTTAGTAGAACATAATTTGGTTAAAAATTTTCGAATTCAACCTTAAGATTTCGATATCATTGTATTTGTAAATCATATTATACATATAAAGGAGCAGAATTCTTTGTTGTGCTTTTGAAAGTATATATAAAAAATGATGTATATAGAATGTAATTCCAATTGAAAATGGATCCCGCCCGAAAAAATAGAATACAAACGGGATTCGAATTGAGTTGGCACGGTAAATGTGCACTCTGCAAAATTTGAACGAAGCGGGGAAAGTCGCAGTAACCGCCCGAAACCAAAATCTGCGAGATGGAAATCACTACTGCCTATCCCTGCCACGCAAAGCCTATCTGCTGGATTTCTATAGGTTTCGATAGGGGTAGGTTTGTAATTTCACCCAAACGTGACGTACCTCTCACCCGGATTCATACACGGTGGGCGCCAAAACACAGTGTGTCCTCGGCCGAAATCGACTCCCTCCCCGATTCATATTCATACACGGTGGGCGCCAAAAACAAACTCTCGTCGGCAAATATTCGGTGTATGCGAGATTACCGTCCTATCCCCAACCGACTAATGTTGCTGTGATGTAGTAGAAATTTGAAACAGGGGCTAAGTTTGTAAATTTCCTCGCATTTGAGACAAGCGTGCCCTGAATACATGGTTCCCCCCTTCCTCTCTACCTCCCTTTTCCCCATTCGTACTCCGTGGGCGCCAAAACACCCTCTCCACCCCACCCTCCTCCGTCCGCCGCCGTCCGCCACCCCATCCACCGCCGTCCTCCTCCACCATGCCGGAGCTGATACCCCGACGCCGCCGTCCATTACAAGAGATCGACCTCTCTCATCCACGGCTTCGGACCGGGATCCTTGCATCCCGTCCTCTCGCTTCATCCCCGCCGTCGTCCACCTTGCCGGCGCCGCTCCTACGACCGTCTCGTCCACCGCGCCCCGCCGCCACCGTCTACCCTCCTAGATCTGCTTCCACGCCGCCGACAGCCATCGCTACCGCAGCACCGTCAAATTCTCAGCAGATGCGTACACGGCGCCGCACCAGAGGCGGTACTCTTTCCTATCTGCTCAACTTATTTATCACAGCAAGAAAATAGATCGCCACTGCTTTACTCTGATTTCTTGTCTTGGTTGCGAAGTTGCCTTTGTCCGGTTTGCACCTTCAGATCCGCCATGGCACGCTCAACACTATACTCCCAATGCTTATGGTTTTCCCCTTTTATATTCCACACTAATTAAATCACAGTAGACTAAATTTCAAAATTGGGTCAGTCGATTTTTCAGAGCTCGCCGGAGTTCGCCGGTGCGATCGAAGGGGCTCGGGTGGTTGTGGGGCCTCGCCGAACAAAGAAAACTCGACGCGGGTGGGGGTTGGGGCGGGGGTGGGGGGGTGGCGGAGGAACACAGGCGGTGGGGGCCGGTGGTCCGGCCGGCGGCCCGTGCGGTGTTCTGTATGGGAAGAATCAGAGACGAGGAAGAAGAAGGGTTAGGAGACGTAGGATCTTCATCCAACCGCCTGAAATGGTCGAGAGACAGCTGGGAGTTGCATTCTTAATGCGCTCTGGTTCATCATGTGTGGGCACTGCGCAACCAACATTTTATTATCCAAAATCTGCTTGCTCTTCTTTACCATGTTCCTCTTCCGTTCTTCTTTAATATGTACTCTCTCCGTTCCTAAATACAAGTCTTTGTATAGATTCCACCATGGACTACATATGGAGCAAAATGAGTGAATCTACACTCTAAAATGTATCTGGATACATCTGTATGTGATCCATAGTGGAAATCTCTACCAAGACTTATATTTTGGAACGGAGGGAGTATGATAGTAGTACAGTATGTTCCTTGTACTGAAGATGAGCAGGGACATTTGCAGTGTAGAGGTCTATACGGTCGGTTGTGATGGACACTTTGAGCCTCTTTGATTCGTAGGATCTTGTAAACATAGGAATAGGATTTGTAGTGGCCTGCCCACTTGAATCCTATAAGAATAGCAAGGAAATGCGGGGAGCTGTGTCGCCTTTGAGAGTTACACTGATATTAACAGTACCGCACCTTCACTTGAAGAGAGCTGGTATCCGAAGCCTTTCTAGCCGTACCGGCAATACTAGCACATATATTCCAGCAAGTTCCACTTTGCTGATTTTACTCTGATGCTTAAGGTTTTCCCGTTATATCTACACTATGATTTGTGTAGCTGCTTTGTGTCGCACTAGCAGCAGTCCACTCTTGAAGCTAAACACTGCAATGACTTACAAAATTGGCACCAAGGCATTGAGTGTCATTCTGGATGCAATGAAACTCATACGCTCCCCACCTGTTGATTCTTGTTCAGAATATGATCCTAATGACTATTCTAACCTCGAGGAGTCAAAGGCAGATGGCCTGTCCTGTTCACCCATCAAGTGCATGTTCTAATTTGGCAATGTTTTATTGATTGCGGGTATCTTGCATATGTTTTCTTGCATTTCTTCTACTTTGTTGCACCGCCATCTGCTTAGTTTACTCATCATATATGTCGAGATGCCATGCCCATCCATTATCAATACATATTCCATCTGTCATCATACCATGTTTTTTCACTCAAATGTTGTTCTTGTGCATCAGACATCAAAAAGGAAGAGGGTGATTGCCGAGCCTGAAGGAGAACCAGCAAAGTCCTTGAAAACGTGGTGGTGCCGGAGAAATCAGACAGCACCCCACTTATGTTGGCTGTACAACCAGTGACACAAAACGTAGGACCGACTCAAGCAGACTGTACCCATACTTCACTGGCCACACCACTAGCCCCACCACACAGGACCTGCACTCTAGCAAAAGGTATACCGATTTCATTTGCCATAGCACCAGCTGTACCATAGAAAAATCCCACTCCAGCAAAAAGTACAGCAAGTCCACCGGCCGAAGACCTATCCCAACTGCAGAGACGGCTAATTCCTGCAGATTGGAACCCCATTCCATTTATTCCTAGTTTAAAAGACAATGCTTTCAATATTGTTAGGGACTACGTGCATATATTCCCATCATGGGAAGATTATTGTGAAGACAAACACCATTTTCACATCTTCCTGTCCAGCTTATGTGTAAGTGCTATTATTCATGATTATTATTTTCCTGTTTTCTGCTGATTGAACACATCAATGATTTACATTACATTGTTGTAACTAGGCGAGGGTCAATCTGGATAGTCATGACGAGCAAAGCTTGCTTGTGCTTTTCAAGGAAGCATTGCAGCAGTATCGGTGTTACCTGAGGAAATCACACTTTGATGGCAAGTCTATAAACGAATTTCCGGTGAAGTCTCCTATGCTAAATTTAGAAGACATTGAATGGAAAAACCTTGTTATGCACTGGTCTTGTTCCTAGGATGAGGTACTGTCTATGAAATCACATAACAATTTGAACGTCTACTTTTCCACATGTGCCTTATGGATCTTTTTTGCAGGAAATCTGCTCGAAGAAGAATTCCGGTTTGACAAGAATGATAGAATATCACAAATATGTTGCCCGCTGCTTTGCTCTTGTTAGTACCTGTTGTCCTGTATCACTGTACTTGCATACATACCTGGTTCAGTACGTGACAGCAGTATGCATGATAGCTTGCTTATCAATTGTTCGCTCCAAATTATCTGATCTGTATGAATGGTTACATTAGTGTAGAATATATCCAATGCCAATGTTTTTTTAGCTCTGCATTTTTCTTGTAAGTACATGTTGTCCTTTATCAGTGTACTTATAATGACAGGTAGTTGTTCATGTACCATCCCTCTGCAGCTTATTTTCCTCTGCCCTCCATTTTCTACACATCAGATCTATATTTACTCTTACCATAAGGTTGGTACTGAAGAAGTTTAGCTGTGCATTGCTCTTGGCTGTACCTTTTGCCTGTATCGCTGCACTTACATTTATAGCTACTTGGTTATGTAGCATCACTCTTCATCTTATCTTAAATATTCTCCATTTTTTCGTATATTATCACATCTATATTTACTCTTAACAAAATGTAGAATAAAGGCAATGCTTTTGAAGAAGATTCTGTGGTAAACTTCTTGAATTGCCCCCCCCCATCAGCATGGACAAGGCCTTTATAGAGCCTGTCTTCACCAATAATGTAAGTTTGTCCATCTCAAGCCTTCAAACTTTGTTGTATATATTTGGTTAGGCATGACTGCAACAGCTGTTTATTTTTGGTGTTTGCATCAAATTGCTTGTTTAAAGTTTATTATGTAGTTCATAAACAAAAGTTTGTCCTTTCTCAATTTAAGTTTTCAGTTGTACAACCAAGTTCCTTCTTCATACCATGTAAATTAAACTATACAGAGCAAGTGATCTTCTTTTGCACTGCATGTATGCTTCTGTTCTTCATCCGTAATCCAGTGGTGTGGTGAACCTACCCACTACAGCACAATGTCATATTCTGCAATGTCTTAACTATGAACAATGTCATATCATTCTACTATTATTTAAACCGTCTCTTTATTTGCCAATCTGAAATGGTATAAATTGACAGCACACTAACCATTGATACTTATGAGTTCTTGATCTGTAATCCAGTGGTGTCGTGAAGCTGCCAACTCCTTCACAATGTCATTTCCTGCCATGTCTTGACCTGAACAATACCATATTGTGTTAATGCAATTTTAAACTGTGTCACTTTATTCGTCAGTAAGAAATGTGATGAATTGTCAGCACTGATACTTTTATGTGCAAAACTGTCATATGTCTGCTTGTTTATCTTTCAGAGTGAGGAAGATATAAGTGTTGAACAAGCGCAGTCTCATCATCTTGCTCAGCTGCTTGCGCTGCAGCTCCCCAGCAGGGCTAACCTTTCTTGAACTCTATTGAAGTGCTGTCGGTTTTGTATATTATTTTGTCGGCGTGTTTATTTGCACTGGTGGCGATCTTTGATGCCCAGTGTATGTAATATGCTGTCTGCTTGTGCTTTATTATCATAGTGGCGAACTTTGATGCCCAGTGGATGTAATATGTCGTAATTTCTTTATTGTATAGTCTAGGTTTTTTCTTATTCACGATGCTGCAGTTATTTTACTGTATATATATCCTGTCTTCGCAGTAAACCGGCCAAACCGTAAAATTACGGTACATAATCGGGCCGTCATGCAATCACGATGTAGGTTGGGCCTGAAACGTGCCGAACAGCTCACGGGCCGGCAGCAGCCCGAAATGAACCCCGGCCCATGATTGTGCGAATCAAATCACGGGCTTTTAACAGGCCAAAATTGTCTCGGTCCTTGTTTGGCCCAATCAGATATCGGCTGCGAGCAGGCCGGATGCAAACCGGGCCGTAGTTAGGCCCAACTATATGACGGGCTTTTAACAGGCCGAAATTAATATAGGGCCGAAATGTTAAACGGGCCCTTAACAGGCCAAAACTAATATCAGGCCGAATTACTAAGTGGGCCTTTAGCAAGTGGGCCCAAAAGCATAGTGTCCAGTTGACGGGCCGAATCTGATATGGGCCATAATTGAGCCCAAAGCCTCTTAAAGGGCCGGACCTGATCTGGGCCGTAATTTGGCCCAGAACGTGGTAGGCTTTTAACGGGCCGGATCTCATATGGGCCACTATTAGGCCCGGAGCGTGGCAGGCCATTAATGGACCGGATCAAATATGGGCCGGCATTTGGCCCAAAACATGGCAGACAGTTAATGGGCCGGCCTACTAGGGTCCTCAAAATCTTGTGGGCCTATAGCTGGGCCGGCCCATTAATGTCGGCAAAATATCATGGGCCTTTAGGTGGGCCGGCCCATTATGATCCGCAAGAATCTTGTGGGCCTTTACCTGGGCCGGCCCATTATGGCACACAAAAATCTTGTGGGCCTTTACCTGGGCCGGCCCATTATGGCCCGCAAAATCTTGTGGGCCTTTAGCTGGGCCAGCCCATTATGGTCCGCAAAATCTCATGGGCCTTTAGCTGGGCCAGCCCATTATGGTCCGCAAAATCTTGTGGGCCTTTAGTTGGGCCAGCCCATTTAAACTTGGTGGGCCGGTCCATGTGTCAACATATCATAGGCGCGTCTCGCCCATTGGATGAGTGACACCTGTGCCAACGCGGACCTGACACGTGTCTCCTCCAGCCAATGATGATTTTACACGTGGAAAATCCCCATTGGTCGGGGCTGTTAACGGGTTATCGGATCCAAAACCCGACCCAATAGCTTAATGGTGTTTCGTTACGGTGGATGCCACGTGTCGGTCACCCTTGACGAAAGCACTTCTGTGACGCGTGATTTATCATCATGGAAGTGGACACTTCTGTGATGATTATTTTGGTAATGTCATGGAACACTTCTATGATAGCACATGTATGACTATGTTGATTCTGTCATAAAATCGTCATGGATGTAGATGCATGACAGAAAACGCGACCTACTGTGACAAACACGTATCATCACGGAAGTGTATTTTTTTGTAGTGCCTGCCCATGAGGGTGGGGGCACACCCTACCCCCTGGGCGCGCCCCCTACCTCATGGGCCCCCTGGTGGCCCTCCGGTGGCCATCTTCTGCTATATGAAGTCTTTCGATGGGAAAATAAGAAGCCATCTTCTCGGACGAAACTCCGTCGCCACGAGGAGAAACCTTGGCGGAACCAATCTAGGGCTCCGGCAGAGCTGTTCTGCCGGGGAAACTTCCCTCCCGGAGGGGGAAATCATCACCATCGTCATCACCAACCCTCCTCTCATTGGGAGAGGGAAATCTTCATCAACATCTTCATCAGCACCATCTCCTCTCAAAACCCTAGTTCATCTCTTGTATCCAATTCTTGTCTTCAAGTCTGGGTGTAGCGACCAGACCTCAAACGATCCAATCTCTGTGCTCCGGTGTCATCCCTGGATCAGTAATGCTGACACCACACAGTACTTGAAGGATTTATAACAGAGTAGCAATCACACACTTAATACATCGAGTGTCTCAAAATAGAACTTATTACAATAAATATGGCTTAAGGCCATCTAATAACGATAACAGCGGAAGGCTTGGAAGATAAGTGAGTCCATCAACTCCAACGGCATCACTGAGTATAGAACCACGACCTAAAAGCACCTTACTCGTCGTCTGAAAAGTCTGCAACATGAACGTTGCAGCCAGAAATGGGTCAGCACATGGAATATGCTGGCAATGTAACACATAGTGAACAATAAAAGATATAGGCTATACTATATGCATATTTGGCTAGTGGAAAGCTCTATGGTTATAGTTTTGCGTAAAGCCAATTTTCCCCTACTGCAAAGGAATAAATTTTATTTAACTATCATGGTAGTTGTTAAACATTGAGAATGGTTGACAGCATTCTCAATCCCAATTAAGCATCATCATTAAAAACCCAACAAAATTAATTAGAGTAATATGATGAGATTCACATGATAATCCAAGTACTAGATACTCAAGATGTCCATAACCGGGGACACGGCTAACCATGATTAGTTTATACACTCTACAGAGGTTTGCGCACTTTCCCCCACAAGACTCGATCTCCTCCGTTGGGATTCTCGCACTACATGGTGTTTGAGAAACGGATGACCGAGACATAGTCTTTCAGAAGCGCTAGCACCTTACGATCGGGCAGACCGTTACACCTACTTTCCCCTACATCTACTAGTCTACCACTATAAGAGTTCGCACGACTTAGTCAACTATGCTAGAGCCCATAGTAGCTTGTGGCTGCACACGGAAGTTTCTAGCATGAATAATCTCATGATCCCTTTGAGCATGGTTGGCGGTCCATAAAGAAAAACAGGCAATCGCTGGAATACCCAGGTGCCTCAATCCACCCAAATGTGTATTTAAGTTGCCACCTTAGATAAACCATTAATTTAACAATCTCACATCTTTCATGGATTTCACTCACCCAATCCACGTCTACTAGCATAGCTTGGCATAATAAGCAAACGTAGAAGTAACTCCCAAAGGTTTGATAATAAACAAGCAATAGGTACTACCTCAACTACTTCCCAAACCCACAATTTAATTAGATCCTAATCATGCAATGTGTGAGGATTGATCTAATGCAATAAAAACTGGGTAGTAGGAGGTATGATCAAAGTGTTACTTGCCTTGCTGATGATCCGGGAAACCTAGCGATTCGAAGTAGCAAGCGGCACACTCCGGGTACTCTATTGCAAACAAACAAGCATACAATAAGTACTCGACTAATGCACATGTAAAACTCGAATAAGAGATCTAACCAGATAGTTCAACTTAAGAACTCCGGTTGGCAAAAAGAATCAAATCGAACGAAGCAACGAAAGACAAACGACAAAAGAAACAAGGTTCATTTACTATTCTGGATCTAGGGCAATTTTTACACAGGCAAAAACTTGTTTTAGTTGGTTAAACGGAAAGAGGTTTTCGAGACGAAACTCCAGGCGCTTGAATCGCTTGATTCCGATAAACGAGCGAAAAGTAAAACTAGAACGAAAATCGAATCAGGAATCGCGATCAGAAAAATCGCGGATTTAATCCGAGAAAAAGAAAACGACGAACAGATTAATGAACGAACGTTCGTTATCTGGATCTAAACGATGAACGCGTTTGTTAAAACAAACGAACGAGCGAACGCTCGCTAATTAAATAAACCGGAAAAACCGATCTATTAAAAACAAATCTAAAAAAACGAACGAAAAACCGACGGAAAACCGAACGGGTTTTTGAGAAAAACTGGCGGCAGGGCGGGGTCAACCTCTGGCGAGGCGAGGCGGCGGGCGGCGGCTTCAGTGGGTGGCGAGGGGCGGCGGTGGCGCGGCGCGGCGAGGCGCGGTACGGCGGCGCAGGGGCGGTGGGGTGCGCTAGGGTTTGGGGTGGCCCGGCTGGGCTCCCCTGGCTTATAAGGCTGGCCGGGCCGGGTGTCCGGGTCGGACACAGCCCGATAGGTCGGTTCACATTTTTTTAAATAGTTACGCTCAGAAAAAAAAAACAAAAGAATACTGAACGGACTCCAAAAATCTTGAAATAAATTTTCCCTGGCTTCTAAAATCAAGCCGCACAGGATGAACATTTATTTGGGGCCTAAATGCAATTTTGAAAAACGTGCATTTTTCTAAATTCAAATAAAATAGCAAATAAAACTCAAATAAAAATCTTATTTGATTTTTTATTAAATCCTCAATATTTCTTTATTTTGGGAAAGTCATTTTATTCCCTCTCTCATATTTTTGTAATAGAAATAATTGAAGATAAAATGAATAAAATCAAATGATCCTATTTTCAAAATTTGAAAGAACTCAAATATGAAAATAACAAAATCCCCAACTCTCTCCGAGGGTCCTTGAGTTGCGTAGAATTTCTAGGATCAACCAAAATGCAATAAAATATGATATGCAATGATGATCTAGTGTATAACATTCCGAATTGAAAAATTGGGATGTTACAAACCTACCCCCCTTAAGATGAATCTCGCCCTCGAGATTAGGGTTGGCTAGAAAATAGGTGAGGGTGGTCCTTCAACAAATCTTCCTCTTGTTCCCAGGTGGCTTCATCCTCCATGTGGTGGCTCCACTGAACTTTGCAAAACTTGAGAACCTTGTTGCGAGTGACTCGGCTGGCATGCTCAAGGATCTTGACTGGTTTCTCCTTGTAGGTCAAATCATTGTCCAACTGAATCGCTTCCAGCGGCACTATGTCTCTCAGCGGTATATCAACGATCTCCGCATGGCACTTCTTCAACTGGGAAACGTGGAACACGTCATGAACTCCTGACAATCCTTCGGGAAATTCCAACTTGTAGGCTACTTCTCCCATACACTCCAAAACCTTGTATGGTCCTACAAAATGTGGCGCTAACTTTCCCTTAACTCCAGAGTGCTTAACTCCTCGAAGTGGAGATACTCAAAGATAAACCCGGTCTCCGACTTTGTAAACTGTCTCCTTGCGTTTAGAATCTGCATAGCTCTTCTGCTTGGACTGGGCTACCTTGATCCTATCACGAATCAATTTTACTTCCTGTTCAGACTCCTTAATCAGATCTGGTCCAAATAGCTGGCGGTCTCCAATCTCATCCCACGACAATGGGGTCCTGCACCTCCTTCCGTACAAGGCTTCGAAAGGGGCCATCTTCAAACTGGATTGATAACTGTTGTTATAAGAGAACTCTGCATATGGCAAATTCTCATCCCAACTAGATCCATAATCTAGCGCACAAGCTCTTAGCATATCCTCCAAAATCTGATTGAATCTCTCGGTTTGTCGATCTGTCTGCGGATGGAAAGCTGTACTAAACTCTAGCCTGGTACCCAAAGTTTCATGCAAATGATTCCAGAACTTTGAGGTAAATTGGGTTCCTCTATCTGATACAATGCTCCTTGGAACTCCATGCAGACATACGATCCTGGTCATGTATATCTTTGCTAACTTTGCACTGGTATAAGTAGTCTTCACTGGAATGAAATGAGCTACCTTTGTCAAATGATCGACTACAACCCATATCGAGTCATAGCCTGAACGTGTTCTGGGCAATCCTGTAATAAAATCCATGCCTAATTTATCCCACTTCCATTCGGGTATTGGCAATGGTTGTAGCAATCCTGCTGGCTTCTGATGCTCTGCCTTTACTCTCTGACATACATCACAAACTGCTACATATTCCGCAATATCCTTCTTCATTCCGGTCCACCAGAAAATATCCTTCAAATCCAAATACATCTTGGTATTTCCTAGGTGAATCGGATATGGTGAATCATGGGCCTCTTGTAGAATTAACTTCCTAATCTCCGAGCCATTAGGAACATAAACACGGTCTTCAAACCATAAGGTATCGTGCTCATCCTCACGAAATCCCTTAGATTTTCCTTTGCTCATTTTCTCCTTGATAGAAGCAATCTCCTTGTCACTCTTCTGGGCTTCTCTGATCTTATCCATCAAAGTAGACTGAATCTCCAATGCTGCTACATAGCCTCTCGGGACTATCTCCAAACATAGCTCACGAAGATTCTCGGCTAACTCTCTTGGTAAATCTCCCGTCATTAAGGTGTTGACATGGCTCTTACGACTCAGCGCACCGGCTACTACGTTAGCCTTTCCGGGGTGATAATGCAATCTCATATCGTAATCCTTGATGAGCTCCAACCATCTCCTTTGTCTGAGATTTAACTCCTTCTGCGTGAAAATATACTTCAAACTCTTGTGATCTGTGTACACCTCACAATGGTTTCTGATGAGAAAGTGTCTCCAAGTCTTCAATGCATGCACTACGGCTGCTAACTCCAAATCATGCGTAGCATAATTTAATTCATGAGGCTTAAGCTGTCGTGAGGCATATGAAACAACTCTTCCTTCCTGCATAAGCACTGCTCCAAGTCCTCGACGTGAAGCGTCGCAATACACCTCATAATCCTTGGTCTGATCTGGTAGAATCAACACTGGTGACGTAACCAAATGTTTCTTCAACTCCTGGAAACTGGCCTCACAATCCTCAGTCCATATGAACTTAGTATCCTTCTTCAACAACTCCGTCATAGGCTTCGCAATCTTTGAGAAATTCTCAATAAACCTCTGGTAGTATCTTGCAAGTCCAAGAAAACTCCGGATCTCTCCAACAGTTGTTGGGGCTTCCCAATTTGTCACAGTGTCAACCTTGGTGGGATCTACTGCTATACCTTCTCCAGATATAATGTGTCCGAGAAATCCAACTTCCTTCAACCAAAAATCACATTTGCTAAACTTGGCATATACCTGATGTTCTCTGAGCTTACCAAGTACCAAACGCAAATGCTCCTTATGCTCCTCTTCATTCTTCGAGTAAACTAGGATATCATCAATGAACACTACGACGAACTTATCTAAAAACTCCATAAACACCTTGTACATCATGTTCATAAAATATGCAGGTGCGTTAGTCAGACCAAATGACATAATGGTATACTCGTACAGCCCATACCTGGTGGTAAAAGCCGTGTTAGGTATATCCTATTCTCGAATCTTCAACTGATGGTATCCTGATCGCAGATCGATCTTGGAAAATACCTTAGCTCCTTGCAATCGATCAAACATATCATTGATCATCGGTAGTGGGTACTTGTTCTTGATGGTTACTTCATTCAATCCTCGATAATCAACAACCATCCTTAATGATCCATCCTTCTTCTCCACTAGAAGTACTGGCGATCTCCAAGGTGAAGAACTTGGGCGAATATAACCTTTATCCAGTAACTCCTTAATCTGCTTCTTAATTACCTAATCCTTTGCGGGCATCCTATATGGTCTCTTAGATATTGGCCCTGTGCCTGGCAAAAGCTCAATCAAAAACTCAATATCTCTATCCGGTGGCATGCCTGACAACTCTTCTAGAAATACATCAGGGAAATCCTTCACTACTGGTACTTCCTCCTGCACAACTCCTGTTAAACAATTTACTTAAGTCCTCTTCGGCACATGCCGGGATACATACTTGATCCTTCTCCCTTCCGGGGTGGTAAGCAAAATTGACTTACTGGTGCAATCGATGTTTCCTACATACATCAACAGCCAATCCATACCCAGGATTACATCCAAACCTTGTGATTCCAAAATGATCAAATCTGAGGGAAACACATGCCTACCTATACTCAATGGAACTTGAAAACATCCCTTACTAGCCATATACTCCGCTCCTGGTGAGCTTACTAACATAGGTGTTCTAAGAACTTTGGTGGGCAGATTATACTTATCCACAAATCCCCTCGATATGTATGAATGCGATGCACCAGTATCGAAAAGAATGAGTGCAGTAAATGACTTAACCAAAAACTTACCGATTACTGCATCCGGCTGCTCTTCAACCTCCTCCATGTTAACGTGGTTCACCTGTCCCCTATTGAAAGGGTTCGGCTTCTTCCCAGAGCTTCCATTGCCATTTCCATTCTGGGATTTAGGACATTCATTGGCATAATGTCCGGTCTTCTGGCACTTAAAACAAGTGACTTGGCTCAGGTCTCTCTTGGCTGGGGTTGATGGGTGGGTGCGGTTCTGGCCGTTGCTTCCTCCATTCCCATTACCATTCTTGGTGCCATTGTGATTGTGCGAGCTACCTCCTCCATGGGTATGCTGAAAATGTCCTCCCGGTCTAGGGGTAAAACGTGGCTTCTGCTGAGCTCCTGAATTGTACTTCCCTTGTCCATACTTCCTCTTGCGGTTCTCAATCTGTTGCTGCTTCTCTTCAATCATGAGAGCACGGTCTACCAACTCCTGGTAGTTGTTGAAGGTTGCTACCATCAACTACATGCTCAACTCATCATTCAGTCCTTCCAGAAACTTCTCCTGCTTAGATGCATCCGTAGCAACGCCATCTTGGGCATAACATGCTAGCTTACTAAAGTCCTCCACATACTGGCCAACTGTCCGTCCTCCTTGGCACAAGTTGCGAACCTCTCGCTTCTTCATGGCCATAGCTCCTGCTGAAACATGGGCAGTACGGAAAGCCTGCTGAAACTGGTCCCATGTGATAGTGTAGATAGGGAAAGTGGCGGTGAAATTCTCCCACCATGATGCTGCGGGTCCTTCAAGCTGATGTGCGGCAACTTCACCTTTTTCGCATCTGTGCATCCTGTCATGGTCAACTCCCTTGCTGTCTTGCGGAGCCAATCGTCTGCTACTATTGGCTCGGTCCTACTGGAAAACACCGGTGGATTCGGCCTAAGAAAACGGGCTAAGTGATCAATAGGTGGTGGTGGGTTGTTGTTGTTCCCCTGATTCCGATTCTGGACTAGCAACTGCATCAATGTGTTCTGCTGCTGGATCAACTGGGTGAGCTCTGGTGGGAAGGTAAATCCGGGGTCACGTCTCTGAGGCATCTGAGGGTTTGGAAAAGATGAGATTTAAGAATAGAGAGGGGTCTAGAGAGAAAACACTACCCATATGCACATGAGGCAAAACAAACAATTCACTTCATTCAATTAAACAAGGGCATACAATTGATCTAACTATCGCAAAAGTGCTCGGACTACTATATTTACATGGTGGACTACTACTACTAATGGGGTGGTCTACTAGAAATATTCTTCGGTTGCAGACTCCATGATATCTGCTCCAGCTTCATCAACATAGTCATCATCGCTATCACCTGGATCCGAGTCGGTGTCGTCGATGATGATGTAGTCTTCCGGGCGAATCTCCTTGGGTTCTTCGTCTTCTTCTACTGGTGTAGGGCCTCCCATAAATATTCCGATCTTCATTGTTAGATCGGCATTCTTATCCACTAGTACTTCGATTTCCTCTTCATAATCTTCACGTGTAGCCTTGAGTTCTTCCTCCAGTTCCATGATTCTTGTCCTCGCCTTCTTCAGATCTATCATGTCAGCGCACATCTGGTTCTCCTGACGTCGAATGTGCTGGTTTAACTCCTAGATAAAAGCTGCAACTGACCTATCCTTCCTGGTGCTGATCATCTCCCAGTTCTCATCTTGGCACCCACAAATCTGGTATATAGTATCCTTGAGATCATTGCGGTAAACTTATCCAATGCGTCCCATGGCGATGTGAGCTGCCATGCTCTTTCCTAGATTCCAAGTTGGTGCATCAAAAGAAAACTCTATGGGCTGAGTGACTGGCATGAACGTCCTTCCTGGAACTTGAACTTGAATCATCCAGCGCTCTTCTTCAGGTAAAGTGGCGTTGTAGGTTTCGGTGAAGCTTGGTGCTCCTATGTTTAGATATCTAGTGACTTCCTTCAAATGACGTCCAAAGGGTGTATCTTCATCCGGTTGTGTGAACTTGTTTCTTGCATCCGCCATCCTAAAAGAGTAGAAAAGATGAGAGGTCAGAATGAGAAGAGAGTAGTGATCTAGGACTTTAGCTTAGTGGTCGTGTCCTACAGTCAGCGTGTGCTCTGATACCATCTTGTAGCGACCAGACCTCAAACGGTCCAATATCTGTGCTTCGGTGTCATCCCTGGATCAGTAATGCTGACACCACACAGTACTTGAAGGATTTATAACAGAGTAGCAATCACACACTTAATACATCGAGTGTCTCAAAAGAGAACTTATTACAATAAATATGGCTTAGGGCCATCTAATAACGATAACAGGGGAAGGCTTGGAAGATAAGTGAGTCCATCAACTCCAACGGCATCACTGAGTACAGAACCACGACCTAAAAGCACCTTACTCGTCATCTGAAAAGTCTGCAACATGAACGTTGCAGCCCGAAACGGGTCAGCACATGGAATATGCTAGCAATGTAACACATAGTGAGCAATAAAAGATATAGGCCATACTATATGCATATTTGGCTGGTGGAAAGCTCTATGGTTACAGTTTTGCGTAAAGCCAATTTTTCCCTACTGCAAAGGAATAAATTTTATTTAACTATCATGGTAGTTGTTAAACATTGAGAATGGTTGACAGCATTCTCAATCCCAATTAAGCATCATCATTAAAAACCCAACAAAATTAATTAGAGTAATATGATGAGATTCACATGATAATCCAAGTACTAGATACTCAAGACGTCCATAACCGGGGACACGGCTAACCATGATTAGTTTATACACTCTGTAGAGGTTTGCGCACTTTTCCCCACAAGACTCGATCTCCTCCGTTGGGATTCTCGCACTACATGGTGTTTGAGAAACGGATGACCGAGACATAGTCTTTCAGAAGCGCTAGCACCTTATGATCGGGTAGACCGTTACACCTACTTTCCCCTACATCTGCTAGTCTACCACTGTAAGAGTTCGCACAACTTAGTCAACTATGCTAGAGCCCATAGTAGCTTGTGGCTGCACACGGAAGTTTCTAGCATTAATAATCTCATGATCCCTTTGAGCCTGGGTGGCGGTCCATAAAGAAAAACAGGCAATCGCTGGAATACCCAGGTGCCTCAATCCACCCAGATGTGTATTTAAGTTGCCACCTTAGATAAACCATTAATTTAACAATCTCACATCTGTCATGGATTTCACTCACCCAATCCACGTCTACTAGCATAGCTTGGCATAATAAGCAAACGTAGAAGTAACTCCCAAAGGTTTGATAATAAACAGGTAATAGGTACTACCTCAACTACTTCCCAAACCGACAATTTAATTAGATCCTAATCATGCCTTGTGTGAGGATTGATCTAATGCAATAAAAACTGGGTAGTAGGAGGTATGATCAAAGTGTTACTTGCCTTGTTGATGATCCGGGAAACCTAGCGATTCGAAGTAGCAAGCGGCGCACTCCGGGTACTCTATCGCAAATAAACAAGCATACAATAAGTACTCGACTAATGCACAGGTAAAACTCGAATAAGAGATCTAACCAGATAGTTCAACTTAAGAACACCGGTTGGCAAAAAGAATCAAATCGAACAAAGCAACGAAAGACAAACGGCAAAAGAAACAAGCTTCGTTTACTATTCTGGACTAGGGCAATTTTTACAAAGGCAAAAACTTGTTTGAGTTGGTTAAACGGAAAGAGGGTTTCAATACGAAACTCCAGGTGCTTGAATCGCCTGATTCCAATAAACGAGCGAAAAGTTAAACTAGAACGAAAATCAGATCAGGAATCGCGATCAGAAAAATCACGGATTTAATTCGAGAAAAAGAAAACGACGAACAGATTAACAAACGAACGTTCGTTATCTAGATCTAAACGATGAACGCGTTCATTAAAACGAACGAACGAGCGAACGCTCGCTAATTAAATAAACCAAAAAAACCGATCTGTTAAAAAACGAATCTAAAAAAACGAACGAAAAACTGACGGAAAACCGAACGGTTTTTCGAGAAAAACTGGCGGCAGTGCGGGGTCAACCTCCGGCGAGGCGAGGCGGCGGGCGGCGGCTCCGGCGGGCGGCGAGGGGCGTCGGCGGCGCGGCTCCGGCGGCGCGGAGCGGCGGCGGCGTGGCGTGGTGCAGCGGCGCAGGGGCGGCGGGGCGCGCTAGGGTTTGGGGGTGGCTAGGCTGGGTTCCCCTGGCTTATAAGGCCGGCCGGGCCAGGTGTCCGGGTCGGACACGGCCCGATAGGTCGGTTAGCGTTTTTTTAAATAGTTACGCTCAGAAAAAAACAAAAGGAATACTAAACGGACTCCAAAAATCCCAAAATAAATTTTCTCCGGCTTCTAAAATCAAGACACACAGGATGAACATTTATTTGGGGCCTAAATGCAATTTTAAAAAACACGCATTTTTCCTAAATTCAAATAAAATAGCAAATGTAACTCAAATAAAAATTGTATTTGATTTTTTATTAAATCCTCAATATTTCTTTATTTTGGGAAAGTCATTTTATTCCCTCTCTCATATTTTTGTAATAGAAATAACTGAAGATAAAATAAATAAAATCAAATGATCCTATTTTCAAAATTTGAAAGAACTCAAATATGAAAATAATGAAATCCCCAACTCTCTCCGAGGGTCCTTGAGTTGTGTAGAATTTCTAGGATCAACCAAAATGCAATTAAATATGATATGCAATGATGATCTAGTGTACAACATTCTAAATTGAAATTTTGGGATGTTACACCGGGATTGGTGCTAGTAGGTTGCTAGTAGTGTTAGTTACTCCTTGTAGTTGATGCTAGTTGGTTTATTTGGTGGAAGATCATATGTTCAGATCCTATATGCATATTAATACCCCTCTGATTATGAACATGTTTATGCTTTGTGAGTAGTTACGTTTGTTCCTGAGGACATGGGAGAAGTCTTGCTATTAGTAGTCATGTGAATTTGGTATTCATTCGATATTTTGATGAGATGTATGTTGTCTCTCCTCCAGTGGTGTTATGTGAACGTCAACTATGTGACACTTCACCATTATTTGGGCCTAGAGGAAGGCATTGGGAAGTAATAAGAAGATGATGGGTTGCTAGAGTGACAGAAGCTTAAACCCTAGTTTATGCGTTGCTTCGTAAGGGGCTGATTTGGATCCATATGTTTCATGCTATGGTTAGGTTTACCTTAACACTTTTGTTGTAGTTGCGGATGCTTGCAATAGAGGTTAATCATAAGTGGGATGCTTGTCCAAGTAAGGACAGTACCCAAGCACTGGTCCACCCACATACCAAATTATCAAAGTACCGAACGCGAATCATATGAGCGTGATGAAAACTAGCTTGATGATATTCCCATGTGTCCTCGGGAGCGCTTTTCTCTATATAAGAGTTTGTCCAGGCTTGTCCTTTGCTACAAAAAGGATTGGGCCACCTTGCTGCACCTTATTTAGTTTTGTTACTTGTTGCTTGTTACAAATTATCCTATCACAAAACTATCTGTTACCACTTGTTTCAGTACTTGCAGAGAATACCTTGCTGGAAACCACTTATCATTTCCTTCTACTCCTCATTGGGTTCGACACTCTTACTTATTGAAAGGACTACGATAGATCCCCTATACTTGTGTGTCATCACATAGCTTTCTCCCTCCGAATCTTGCGATGACATATTGCTCTAATCTGCAGCAGAAACAACTCGAAACAAAAACAGAGGATATTTGCGTGATACGTTGGTCAAAACCTTCGGGAGATTATATAATGAATATTTACCGACCAAAAGAAGTATCTTGCAAGAAAACAGAGTCCGGAGAGCACACGAGGTAGGGGGTGTGGGCGTGCCCTCCACCCTCGTGGAAGCCCCATGTCCTTCCCGGACTGCTTCTTATTTTCCTATTTTATTAAATATTCCAAAACAGAGAAAAATTGCCAATAGAACTGTCTTGGAGTCAGTTTACTTACCGTACCACATAGCTATTCCTTTTCGGAGTCTGAAACATTCTGGAAAGTGTCCCTTATGTATTCCTCCGGGGTTACAGTTTCAATAACATTAGTTTCAACATTTATAGGATTGCCTGAGATATAATGTTTGATTCTTTGATCGTTCACCACCCTCGGATTTGTGCCTTCGAAGTTGTTGATTTTTATGGCACCGGAATGGTAGACCTCCTCGATGATGTAAGGACCTTCCCATTTAGAGAGGAGTTTGCCTGGAAAAAATCTTAAACGAGAGTTGTATAACAATACATAATCACCTACATTAAACTCACGTTTTTGTATCCTTTTGTCATGCCATCTTTTAACTTTTTCTTTAAACATTTTGGCATTCTCGTAGGCCTGGGTTCTCCATTCATCAAGTGAGCTAATGTCAAAAAGACTCTTCTCACCGTCCAGTTTGAAGTCATAGTTGAGCTCTTTAATAGCCCAATATGCCTTATGTTCTAATTCAAGAGGTAAGTGACATGCTTTACCATAAACCATTTTATATGGAGACATACCCATAGGATTTTTATATGCAGTTCTATAAGCCCATGATGCATCATCAAGTTTCTTGGACCAATTCTTTCTAGATCTATTAACAATCTTTTGCAAAATTAATTTAAGCTCTCTATTGCTAATTTCTACTTGACCACTAGACTGTGGATGATATGGAGATGCAATTCTATGATTAACATCATACTTAGCAAGCATTTTACGAAAAGCACCATGAATAAAATGCGAACCACCATCAGTCATTAGATATCTAGGGACTCCAAACCTCAAAAAAATAACTTATTTAAGCATCTTAATAGAGGTGTTATGATCAACACTACTAGTTGGAATAGCTTCTACCCACTTAGTAACGTAATCAACAGCAACTAAAATATGTGTATACCCATTAGAGGAAGGAAAAGGTACCATATAATCAAAGCCCCAAACGTCAAATGGTTCAATAACAAGTGAATAATTCATAGGCATTTCTTGACGTCTACTAATATTACCAATTCTTTAACATTCATCACAAGACAAGACAAACTTACGGGCATCCTTGAAGAGAGTAGGCCAATAAAAACCGGATTGCAATACCTTATGTGCAGTTTTGTCTCCAGCATGGTGTCCTCCATAAGCCTCGAAGTGACACTTGTGTAGGATCTGTTCATGTTCATGCTCAGGTACACAACATCTAATAACACCATCTACTCCTTCTTTATAAAGACGTGGGTCATCCCAGAAGTAGTGTCTTAAGTCATAGAAGAACTTTATCTTCTGCTGGTATGTGAAACTAGGTGGTATAAATTTAGCAACAATATAATTAGCATAATCAGCATACCATGAAGCAGTACGAGAAGCATTTATGATAGCTAATTTTTCATCAGGAAAGCTATCATCAATAGGTAGTGGGTCATCAAGAACATTCTCTAACCTAGATAAGTCGTCTGCAATGGGGTTCTCAGCTCCCTTTCTATCAATAATATGCAAATCAAATTCTTGTAGCAAGAGAACCCATCTAATAAGTCTAGGTTTAGCATCTTTCTTTTCCATAAGATATTTAATAGCAGCGTGATTAGTGTGAATAGTTACTTTAGAATCAACAATATAAGGTCTGAACATATCACAAGCAAATACAACTGCCAAAAATTCTTTTTCAGTAGTAGCATAATTTCTTTGGGCACTATCTAGAGTTTTACTAGCATATTGGATAACATTTAATTTCTTATCAACTCTTTGTCCTAGAACAGCCCCTACAACATAATCACTAGCATCACACATAATTTCAAATGGTAAATTCCAATCAGGAGGTTGAACAATAGGTGCAGAAACCAAAGCTTTCTTAAGTATTTCAAATGCTTCTACACAATCATCATCAAAGACAATAGGAACATCTTTTTGTAAGAGATCAGTCAGAGGCCGAGAAATTTTAGAGAAGTCCTTAATGAACCTCCTATAAAAACTGGCATGGCCAAGGAAACTTATTATACCTTTAATATCCTTAGGACACGACATCTTTTCAATAGCATCAACCTTAGCTTTATCAACTTCAATACCTCTTTCAGAAATTTTATGCCCAAAGACAATACCTTCATTAACCATAAAGTGGCACTTCTCCCAATTCAAGACTAGATTAGTTTCTTCACATCTCTGCAAAACTCGATCAAGGTTGCTTAAGCAATCATCAAAAGAAGTTCCGTAAACGGAGAAATCATCCATGAAAACCTCAACAATCTTTTCAAAAAAGTCAGAGAATATAGCAGTCATACATCTTTGAAAAGTAGCAGGTGCATTGCATAAACCAAAAGGCATACGTCTATAAGCAAAGGTACCAAAAGGGCAAGTAAAAGTTGTCTTTTCTTGATCCTCTTTTGACACGGGTATTTGAGAGAAACCAGAATAGCCATCTAGAAAGCAAACATGTGTATGTTTGGATAATCTTTCTAGCATTTGATCAATAAAACGTAAAGGGTAATGATCCTTTTTAGTAGCTTTATTTAATTTGCGGAAATCAATTACCATTCTGTAACCTGTAACAATTCTTTGTGGGATCAATTCATCTTTATCATTAGGAACAACAGTAATACCTCCCTTCTTAGGGACACAATGAACAAGACTTACCCACTGACTATCAGCAACAGGATAAATTATACCTGCCTCCAGAAGTTTTAGTATTTCTTTTCTTACCACTTCTTTCATCTTAGGATTTAACCGTCGTTGGTGATCAACAACTGGTTTAGCATCTTTCTCCAGCTTTATTTTGTGCTGGCATAGAGTGGGACTAATGCCCTTAAGATCATCAAGAGTATATCTAATAGCAGCACGGTGCTTCTTCAGAGTTTACGATAATTTCTTTTCATCATGCTCTGAAAGGTTAGCACTAATAGTAACAGGACATATCTCTTTCTCATCAAGATAAGCATATTTGAGAGTATCAGGTGAAGGTTTAAGCTCAAACACAGGGTCACCCTTAGGTGGAGGGGGATCCCCTAGGATTTGAACAGGCAAGTTGTGTTTCAAAATAGGTCCCTGTTTAAAGAATACTTCATCTATTTCCCTTCTTTCATTCATAAACATATCATTTTCATGGTCTAGAAAATATTGTTCTAAAGGATCAGTAGGAAGCACGGCAATAGAAGCAAGACCAATAATTTCATCTTTACTAGGAAATTCTTTATCATGGGGTTGTCTATGAAATTTAGCAAAATTAAAATCATGAGACATATCCCCTAAACCGACCGAAACAATATCATTATTGCAGTCTATCTGAGCATTAACAGTATTCAAGAAGGGTCTACCAAATATAATGGGACAAAAGTCATCTTGTGGGGAACCCAGAACAAGAAAATCAGCAGGATATTTAACTTTACCACACAAGACTTCAACGTCTCTAACAATCCCAATTGGTGAAATAGTATCTCTATTGGCAAGCTTAATTGTAACATCTATCTCTTCTATCTCAGCAGGTGCAATATCATGCATAATTTCTTGGTATAAGGAATGAGGTATTGCACTTGCACTAGAACCCATATCACATAAGCCATTATAGCAATGATCTCCTATTTTAACAGAAATAACAGGCATGCCTACAACAGGTCTATGTTTATTTTTAGTATCTGGTCTAGCAATTCTAGCAGATTCATTGCAGAAGTAAATACCATGCCCATCAATATTATCGGCCAAGAGATCTTTAACCATATCAACACTAGGTTCAACTTTAATTTGCTCAGAGGGAGTAGGTGTTCTAGTATTACTCTTACGAACCACAGTTGAAGCTTTAGCATGATCCTTTATTCTAACAGGGAAAGGTGGTTTCTCAATATAAGTAGTAGGAACAACAGGATCATTATAAGTGATAGTATTTTCTTCAACTTTAATAGGTGCAACTACTTTTACTTCAATGGGAGGATTATATTTAAACCACTTATCCTTAGGGAGATCAACATGAGTAGCAAAGGATTCATAGAAAGAGGCTACTATCTCAGAGTCAAGTCCATATTTAGTGCTAAATTCACGAAAAGCATCAGTATCCATAAAAGATTTAACACAATCAAACTTAGGTGTTATACCTGACTCCTTACCTCCGTCGAGGTCCCAATCTTCAGAGTTGTGTTTAATTCTTTCCAATAAATCCCATTTGAATTCAATAGTCTTCATCATAAAAGATCCAGTACAAGAAGTATCGAGCATGGAGCAATTACTGAGAGAAAGCCGAGCATAAATTTTTTGAATAATCGTTTATTTTGAGAGCTCATGATTGTGGCATGAATATAACATTGAATTAAGCCTCCCCCAAGCTTGATCGATGCTTTCTCCTTCATGAGGCCAAAAATTATATATATATATATATATATATATATATATATATATATATATATATATAATTACGGTCACGATGAACAAGACGCATAGGATAAAGCTTCTGGTGAAATTCCAATTTCAATCGTTGGTAGTTCCATGATCCAATATCATCACATAGCCTCAACCATGTCAATGCATCTCCCTTCAAAGATAAAGGGAAGACCTTCTTCTTGATAACATCCTCGGGCATACCTGCAAGCTAAAATAGTCCACAAACTTCATCCACATAGATTAGGTGCAAATCGGGATGTAATGTTCCATCACCTGTGAAAGGATTAGCTAGCAGTTTCTCTTTCATACCCGAAGGAATTTCAAAGTAAACATTTTTAGTAGGTTCAGTAGGTTGAGTAGCAACTCTTTGCTCTACTGGTCGGGGTGAAGATACCACGAACAAGCCCCTGAAAGGATTATGTTCCATAGTAACAGGTGACAGTAAATTTCAGCACACTATATAAAATTTTGCTTACCAAATTCCACCTACCAAAGGCGCTTCACTCCCCAGCAACGGTGCCAGAAAAGAGTCTTGATGACCCACAAGTGTAGGGGATCTATCGTAGTCCTTTTGATAAGTAAGAGTGTAAAACCCAACGAGGAGCAGAAGGAAATGATAAGCGGTTTTCAGTAAGGTATTCTCTGCAAGCACTAAAATTATCGGTAACAGATAGTTTTGTGATAAGGTAATTTGTAACGGGTAACAAGTAATAAAAGTAAATAAGGTGCAGCAAGGTGGCCCAATCCTTTTTGTAGCAAAGTACAAGCCTGGACAAACTCTTATATGAAGTAAAGCGCTCCCGAGGACACATGGGAATTATCATCAAGCTAGTTTTCATCACGTTCATATGATTCGCGTTCGGTACTTTGATAATTTGATATGTGGGTGGACCGGTGCTTGGGTACTGTCCTTACTTGGACAAGCATCTCACTTATGATTAACCCCCATTGCAAGCATCCTCAACTACAATAGAAGTATTAAGGTAAACCTACCATAGCATGAAACATATGGATCCAAATCAGCCCCTTACAAAGCAACGCATAAACTAGGGTTTAAGCTTCTGTCACTCTAGCAACCCAACATCTACTTATTACTTCCCGATGCCTCCCCCTAGGCCCAAACAATGGTGAAGTGGCATGTAGTAGACATTCACATGACACCACTAGAGGGATGACAACATACATCTTATCAAAATATCGAACAAATACCAAATTCACATGACTACTTATAGCAAGACTTCTCCCATGTCCTCAGGAACAAACGTAACTACTCACAAAGCATATTCATGTTCATAATCAGAGGGGTATTAATATGCATAATGGATCTGAACATATGATCTTCCACCAAGTAAACTAACTAGCATCAACTACAAGGAGTGATCAACACTACTAGCAACCCACAGGTACCAATCTGAGGTTTGGATACAAAGATTGGATACAAGAGATGAACTAGGGTTTGAGATGAGATGGTGCTGGTGAAGATGTTGATGGAGATTGACCCCCTCCCGATGAGAGGATCGATGGTGATGACGATGGTGATGATTTCCCCCTCCCGGAGGGAAGTTTCCCCAGCAGAACAGCTCTGCCGGAGCCGTAGATTGGTTCCGCCAAGGTTCTGCCTTGTGGCGGCGGAGTTTCGTCCCGTGAGCTTGCTTATGATTTTTCCCTCGATGAAAGACTCCATATAGCCAAAGATGGGCATCGGAGGGCCACCAGGGGGCTCGTGAGGCAGGGGGCGCGCCCAGGGGGTAGGGCACGCCCCCCACCCTCATGGACGGTGGGTGCCCCCCCTCTGGTACTTCTTTCGCCCAATATTTTTTACATATTCTGAAAATAATTTCCGTGGAGTTTCAGGACTTTTGAAAATGTGCAGAATAGGTCTGTAATATTTGCTCCTTTTCCAGCCTAGAATTCCAACTGCCGGCATTCCCCCTCCTCATGTAAACCTTGTAAAATAAGAGAGAATAGGCATAAGTATTGTGACATAATGTGTAATAACAGCTCATAATGCAATAAATATCGATATAAAAGCATGATGCAAAATGGACGTATCACCTCACCACAATCTCTTTACCCCAACGCAGATTGAGGCTTTCAAGATGATTGAGTTAGCTCGTATTCAAAACAAGTATCTCACAAGTGAAAATATTTTGTTGAAGGAGCATATCATCGCACTCAAGGGCATTATCCGCAAATTGGAGGATCTCCTACGCTCGATGTGCGACTATCCATCATCACCAACACCTTCTTCACCAACAAAGAAGAACTGAGTATCGAGTATGGGCACTCCCCTTGGCAACTGCCAGGCTTGGGGGAGTGCCCCGGTATTGTATCACCATCGCACTTTTATCTTTACTATTTTTCTTAGTTCAATCCTTTTGGTAATATCTTGATCTAGTAGAATAAAGTTTTAGTATGATCTAGTTGTGAGTTTTGCTTCATGATCCTTCTATGTAATCGAGTCCGTGAGCTATATATAATAAAGATTAGTGTTGATTCAAGGGCTTGGTTATCTTACTATGATCTTGAGGGAATAAAATAAAAGAAAAGAATAAAAAGAATTAAAGGGATCATGTGGATCTTATGGAGAGTAATGACTTCACATATACAGAGTATGATGAATAAAAGTTATTGAGAGTTAACAAACATAGTTTTGGTCATCGTTGCAATTAATAGGAAATTAGGAAGTAATAAAGAAAGAGAGGTTTTCACATATAAAAATACTATCTTGGACATCTTTTATGATTGTGCCCAGTCAATAAAGTATGACATGCTAAAGAGTTGACATTGGACAAGGAAGACAACGTAATGGGTTATGTTTTCTTACATCTGAAATAAATTATATTGTCATGGATCATCCAACATGTTGAGCTTACCTTTCCCTCTCATGCTATCCAAATTCTCTGCACCAAGTAGAGATACTACATGTGCTTCCAAATATCCTTAAACCCAGTTTTGCCATGAGAGTCCACCATATCTACCTATGGATTGAGTAAGATCCCTCAAGTAAGTTGTCATCGTTGCAAGCAATAAAAATTGCTCTCTAAATATGTATGATTTATTAGTGTGGTGAAAATAAGCTTTATACGATCTTGTGATGTGGAAGAAATAAAAGCGACGGACTGCATAATAAAGGTCCATATCACAAGTGGCAATATAAAGTGACATTCTTTTGCATTAAGACTTCGTGCATCCAACCATAAAAGCACATGACAACCTCTGCTTCCCTCTGCGAAGGGCCTATCTTTTATTCTTGCCTTACACTACATATAAGAGTCATGGTGATCTTCACCTTTCCTTTTTACATTTTATCCTTTGGCAAGCACAATGTGTTAGAAAGATCCTGATATATATATAGTTAATTGGATGTAAGTTTTCATGAACTATTATTGTTGACATTACCCTTGAGGTAAAACGTTGGGAGGCAAAACTATAAGCCCCTATCTTTCTCTATGTCCGATTAAAACTTCATACCCATAAGTATTGTGTGAGTGTTAGCAATCGTGAAAGACGAAATGATAGTTGAGTATGTGGACTTGCTGAAAAGCTCTTATATTGACTCTTTCCGATGTTATGATAAATTGCAATTGCTTCAATGACTGAGATTGTAGTTTGTTAGTTTTCAATGAAGTTTCTGATTCATACTTGAGTGTGTGAATGAATTGTTACTTTAGCATAAGAGATCATATGGCAATATATGTATATGTTGTTGTTCTAAGAATGATCATGATGCCCTCATGTCCGTATTTTATTTTTATCGACACCTCTATCTCTAAACATGTGGACATATTTATCGATATCGGCTTTCGCTTGAGGACAAGCGAGGTCTAAGCTTGGGGGAGTTGATACGTCCATTTTGCATCATGCTTTTATATCGATATTTATTGCATTATGGGCTGTTATTACACATTATGTCACAATACTTATGCCTATTCCCTCTTAATTTACAAGGTTTACATGAAGAGGGGGAATGCCGGCAGCTGGAATTCTAGGCTAGAAAAGGAGCAAATATTAGAGACCTATTCTGCACAACTCCAAAAGTCCTGAAACTTCACGGGAGCACGTTCTAGAATATATAAAAAATATAGGGCGAAAGAAGTACCAGAGGGGGGGCACCCACCGTCCACGAGGGGGGGGGGGTGCCCCCCTGCCTCGTTGAGGGAGTCCTGGATTAGGGGGTCCTCGGACAACCGGACTATATCCCTTGGCCGGACTGTTGGACTATGAAGATACAAGATTGAAGACTTTGTCCCGTGTCCGGGTGGGACTCTCCTTTGCGTGGAAGGCAAGCTTGGCGATTCGGATATGTAGATCTCCTCCCTTGTAACTGACTTTGTGTAACCCTAGCCCCTCCGGTGTCTATATAAACCGGAGGGTTTTAGTCCGTAGGACAACAACAATCATACCATAGGCTAGCTTCTAGGGTTTAGCCTCTTCGATCTCGTGGCAGATCAACTCTTGTAACACTCATATCATCAAGATCAATCAAGCAGGAAGTAGGGTATTACCTCCATCGAGAGGGCCCGAACCTGGGTAAACATTGTGTCCCCCGCCTCCTGTTACCATCCGCCTTAGACGCATAGTTCGGGACCCCCTACCCGAGATCCACCGGTTTTGACACCAACATTGGTGCTTTCATTGAGAGTTCCACTGTGTCGTCATCATAAGGCTTCATGGCTCCTTTTATCATCGACAACGATGCGATCCAGGGTGAGGTTTTCCTCCCCGGACAGATCTTCGTATTCGGCGGCTTCGTACTACAGGCTAACTCGCTCGGCCATCTGGAGCAAATCGAGAGCTACGCCCCTAGCCATCAGGTCAGGTTTGGAAGCTTGAACTATACCGCCGACATCCGTGGAGACTTGATCTTTGACGGATTCGAACCCATGTCAGGTACATCGCACAGTCATGATGAGCATGATTTAGCTCTGCCATCGGACAGTGTTCGGGAGATCACACCTGTAACTACTCTGGCCCTCAATCCGGAACAGATTGCGTCGTCCGAGGATGGGTGGATGGACCCCACCACGGAGGCCGCACACTCAACGGCGATAGAGCCGAATACTAAGTTCACCTCCTATGATACATGTGTTGCCGAACACTCGAATTCATTCCCCGCCACAGACTCCGAACCGCTCGCGTCCGTGCCCATCCAATCTGATTGGGCACCGATCATGGAGTTCACCTCCGTGGATATCTTTCAGCACTCGCCCCTAGGCGACGTGCTAAACTCATTACGGTCTCTGTCCTTGTTAGGAGGCCCTTGGACGAACTACGTTCGGCTCGAGTGGGAAGAGGACGACGAAGAAATTCGTTCCCCACCCACCACCCACTTAATAGCCACTGTCGACGACTTAACCGGCATGCTTGATTTCGGCTCCGAAGACATCGACGGTAAGGAAGATGATGCAGGAAATGAACTGGAACCACCGCCCGCAGGGCGCTGGACTGCCACTTCATCACATGATATATACATGGTGGATACACCCCAAGAAAATGATGGCGAGGAACGGGAGGAAGCAGCGAAGGATAATTCCCTCGAGAAGCAACCAAGGCGACGACGTAAGCGCCGCTCCAAATCCCGCCCCGGCAAAAATAGCGATAACAGTGCAAGAAAGAGTAACACCCCGGTCGACCCCAAAGGAGACAACGACCACATGAACCCAGCGGTGGAGCAAGGTGAACCAGCGGACGGCGAACATTGTACGGAGCCGCTGTCAGGTCACGACGACCCCGAGGGTAAAACTCATCAACCTGTCTCCGGAGACATGAATAGTCTGGATGATGGTGCACACATCATCCCTGAAAGACATTTGGAACAAGAGAACCTTCACAAAAGGCTCATTGAAACTGCACGGAGCCTGAAGCAGAAGCAAAGGCTTAAGACCACGCATAATACGCTCAATAGCAGATGGAATAAAGTGCTTGACAAGGAAGAAAAGTACGGTGGTAATCGCCATACAAAAAGCTATCCAAAGCGCAAGCTGTTGCCTGAATTCGACGATGAGGCCTTAGAGCCCACTCAGCTGGAAAATAAAACGGCCAATCAACCAGACCGGCCACCCCGTGGTTGCGACAGGGCAGCTAATGATGACGTATACAAGTCAGCACACGACCTATGTGAGGACCTACACACAAAAGCCGGTTTGACCAGGTCCATTTACGGACCTAGGAAGCGCGTTCCGGCACAGAATCAACGCCGCCCAACTGACTATACTGACAGAATAATAGTTCAGAATCAAAACCAAACAATACAACTGTCAGAGACACCCAAATACAGGGGTGCCGCGTACCCCCTATGCTTCACCGACGAGGTACTGGACCATGAATTCCCAGAAGGATTCAAACCCGTGAACATAGAGTCATACGACGGAACAAAAGACCCTGGGGTCTGGATTGAGGACTTTATCCTTCACATCCACATGGCTCATGGAGATGATCTCCACGCCATCAATTACTTGCCCTTAAAGTTGAAAGGACCAGCTAGGCACTGGTTGAAAAGCCTCCCCGAAAACTCAATTGGAAGTTGGGAAGAGCTCGAGGATGCTTTTAGGGCTAATTTTCAAGGGACCTATGTCCGACCTCTGGATGTAGACGATTTATGTCACATAATTCAGCAACCTGGAGAGTCAGCCCGAAAGCTTTGGAACAAATTCCTCACTAAGAAGAATCAAAATTGTCGATTGCCCGGACGCTGAGGCCTTAGCGGCTTTCAAACATAGTGTCCGGGACGAATGGCTTGCCAGACACCTCGGCCAGGAAAAACCAAGGACAATGGCAGCCCTAACAAGCCTTATGACCCGCTTTTGCGCGGGCGAGGATAGTTGGCTGGCCCGCAGCGGCACCAGCAACCCAAGCACATCCGAAGTTAGGGATGGCAATGGAAAACCACGACCTAATAAAAGCAAGCGTCGAAGCAACGAGGACAGCCCAGACAACACGGCGGTAAATGCCGGATTCAGGGGCTCTCGAGCCGGTCAATGGGAAAAAGCCATTCAAAGGCAACAGAGATGGACCGTCCAGCCTAAACAAGATTCTGGATAGATTATGTCAGATTCATGGCACCTCCGATAAACCTGCAAATCACACCAACAGAGAATGCTGGGCCTTTAAACAGGCTGGCAAGCTAAACACCGAACACAAGGGGAGGGAGACACCAAGTGAAGACGAGGATGAGTGAGGGAGTCCTGGATTAGGGGGTGTTCGGGTAGCCGGACTATACCTTCAGCCGGACTCATGGACTATGACGATACAAGATTGAAGACTTCGTCCCGTGTCCGGATGGGACTTTCCTTGGCGTGGAAGGCAAGCTTGGCGATGCGGATATTCAAGATCTCCTACCATTGTAACCGACTCTATGTAACCCTAACCCTATCCGGTGTCTATATAAACCGGAGGGTTGTAGTCCGTAGGCAATCAACTCCATACACAACAATCATACCATAGGCTAGCTTCTAGGGTTTAGCCTCCTTGATCTCGTGGTAGATCTACTCTTGTACTACCCATGTCATCAATATTAATCAAGCAGGACGTAGGGTTTTACCTCCATCAAGAGGGCCCGAACCTGGGTAAAACATCATGTTCCCTGCCTCCTGTTACCATCCGGCCTAGACGCACAGTTCGGGACCCACTACCCGAGATCCGCCGGTTTTGACACCGACATTGGAGATTTCATTGAGAGTTCCTCTGTGCCGTCACAATCAAGAAGGATGCCTCCTCCCGTCTTTAAAGACGGCGCCGTTGCTAAGGGAGCCTTGGCTGTCGGCCAAACCCTCCGGCTAGGTGGTTTTCTCATGACCGCATGTTCGGCTGTTGCGCCGACGGTGACCTCTCGGGTCATCAAAAGCAAACTACACGTCAGCTCGGAGCTCGTCGAGCAGCTAGATCCAATGGAGCTCTCTTCCGTAAACAAGCTCTTGGATCGCATCGCCGCCCTGGGGGTCGCTACGGATTACGACCAGGTTGGGCTTAAACCCGATCTTAGAGAAATTAACTCTCCCCAAGTCACCCACCATGTTGCCGTGGTAGAGGCGTAGTGCGGCAACCCTTCATCTATTTTAAGGACTAGCTACGTCCGAATTCTCGACTCCTCCAAGCCGGATACCCGCGGAGAGGAGGATGTAACTCAAGACCTGAGCTTAGGATCAGGCAACGGGCTAGATTCGTTGGACAACATCCAAGAATCCGAACTTCAGAGTTCGGAAACCCTTCGGCCTCCGAATCTTGGATTGGGTGAGGTTTCAGATTCAACGACACCCGCCCACCCGAACATAAGCGATCTCTCCCAAATCAGGCAGAGGCCCGAGGAAACAGTACATCATTACTGGGCCAGATTCCTCCTGGTTATGAACAGGATAAAGGATTGCCGCGAGGGAGACGCAATCTCTATTTTCTGCAGTAATTGCACGGACGAGGGAATCCTTAACACCGTAAGTCGTCGTGATATCACACGCTTCGCTGACTTGGCATCCATAGTACAAAAATACTGTGCGATGGAAAGCGCCTGGAAAACCGAAATAAAATTTTGGGATAATCCGGCCTTGAATAGTAATCCCGTCCGAACTAAGAGGGTGCATCATCATAGGACACCCAGGATAAACACCAAAAAGCCAAAACCCTCTACAGGGCATGGAACCGTACTGGAAAGGTGGCTTGATGGACCCTGTAGAATTCACAGTACAGAGGACGCCACACCAACTCACAACCTTAGAGCGTGTTGGATACTCCGGCAAGTGGCCAAAATTGGCGAGGACCTCTTAATCCTGGAGGCCGCAGAAAGCCAGCCCGAGGACACCAGTACCGTTCTCACAGTCTTCGAGACTTTCGCATCAAACAATATGCGAAAAAGAACACTCCACAGCCTCGCCGAAGTCTATCAAGTTGCAACAATAAATCCATGGAGCGACACTGCTATTACCTTTAACGCAAGTGATGAACCTAGATTCCGAACAGCCCGAGCACCAGCCGCATTGGTCCTCAGTCCCATAGTGGACGGCTTTCGCCTCACCAAGGTGCTCATGGATGGAGGCAGTGGACTAAACCTCATTTATGAGGAAACCCTTCAAAAAATGGAAATAGACTGGAACCACATCGAGCGAAGCAGCACAACCTTTAGAGGAATAATCCCCAGTTGGGAAGCGCGCTGCACAAGAAAAATCATACTAGATGTGGTGTTCGGCACGCCGGATAATTATAGGTCCAGAGAAGTCATGTTTCAGGTGGCCCCGTTTAAGAGCGGACATCACGCTTTACTAGGGCGGGAAGCATTCACAATCTTCCAAGCAATACCCCATTACGGGTACATGAAGCTTAAGATGCCCGGGCCGAATGGAATTATCACTCTAGCTAGTGATCCGGACATAGCACTCCGCGCCGAAAAAAAGACGGCCGCATTAGCCCTTGAGGCACTATCCGAAGCCTTAGCGGCCGAGGAACTGACTGCGCTGCACTCCACGGTTAACAGGGATGATGTGATACTCGATAAGAGATCCAAATCCACATCCTTCAAGCCAGCTGACGAAATAGTCGAATTCTAGGTCCATCCAACGGACACCAATAAAACAGCTTCCATCGGGGCACGACTGAACCCTGATGTAGACGCTGCACTGTGAGAGTTCCTACAAGAGAACTGGGACATTTTCGCCTGGCACCCTTCAGACATGCCAGGGATCCCACGCAGGCTGGCCGAACACAGCTTAAATATCCTAAAAGGATTCAAACCTGTCAAACAAGCCCTTCGGCGTTTTTCCGAACCCAAGAGACAGGCTATGGGAGAGGAGCTAGCCAAGCTATTGGAGGCCGGATTCATTAGAGACATAAAACATCCGGACTGGCTAGCAAACTTGGTGATGGTACCAAAGAAGGACAAATCCTGGCGCCTGTGTGTCGATTTTAAAGACCTTAACAAGGATTGCCCAAAGGATCCCTTCCCCCTCCCCCGTATCGATCAAATTATCGATGCCACCGCAGGACATGACTCGTTGTGTTTCCTCGACGCATACTCCGGATACCATCAAATCAAGATGGCAGAATCAGACCAAGCCGCAACAGCATTCATCACACCATATGGCCCATTCTGCTTCAACACAATGCCCTCCAGGCTGAAAAACGCCGGCGCAACATATCAGCGCATGATCCAGACATGTCTGGCAAATCGGATCGGCAAAACAGTGGAGGCGTATGTGGATGATGTGGTCGTCAAATCAAGACATGTCGAATATCTAGTAGACAACTTGAGGCTTACATTCGATAACTGTCACATCCCTAGTCTGGTATGACCTAGACTAGCTAGTCATTTGTGCATCATGTTTAAATTTTCATTTAAATTTGAAATGAGGATTGGTGGAACCCTCAGAATCATTTTTGAAAATGACCCAAATAAAAATTTCTCCAAAAGGGTCCAAGAAAATGCTCATGTTGCTCTCTGAAAATATTGGACATAAATAAGAATCAAACCAATATTTTTAGGAGCTCATAGGTATTTATTTTGGGCATTTGGAATTAAGGCATAAATATTTGCTTTGGATATATATTGTTATATATACATAAAATATTGTCCAAAAATTATGCCATTTATAAAGGAGCTCTGGATTAATATAACTAGCTTCCATAAAAAATGGCATAAGTAAATAAATTGATTTAGTATTATTAATAAATCAGAACAAATGTCAGAAAAATAGAAAAGAAAAACAAAACAGGAAAAACCCTTACCTGGGCTTCTCACCTGGCGCCTCTGGCCTAGCAGGCCGGCCCAGCCAGCAGGCGGCCTAGCCCGCCTCCTCCTCTGTCGTCTTCGTCCTCGACAGAGGGAGGGGAGCGTGCCCGGCGCGCGCGCGCGCCACCGCGCCACGCCACCAGCCTCCCTGCTTGCCTGGTGCCCCCCTCGTCGCTCTGGACGATCCCGCGCGTCGCCACGCCCCCCCTCCCCCCGTACCCTCTCACTCTCACCCGATTCTTCCTCTCCTCTCCCCCGCTCTCTCTCTCCCGTGTCCGAACGCGTCGGTCGCCGCCGTTCGCCATAGCCGCCGCCACCGGCCTCCCTTCGCCTCCCCGACACGCTCCCCAGATCCGCCGCGACCCCCTCTACCTCCTCGTCGAGCCACGCAAGACGGAGTGCCCTGTGGAGCCGCCGTCGCCATCGTCTTCCTCCTCGGACGCCGCCGGCCGCCGACTCCGATTCGCCGTCTCAAACGCGTCCCCGGCCACAACGAGCAGCCCTGGAGGTCCGCGGTGAGCTCCGCCACCGTTCCCCTCTCTTCTCCCCCTTGTTCCCGCGCCGTAGCTCCGTTCCCCACCACGGCCGAACCTCCGCCGCCGCCGAGCTCGCCGTCGACGCAGCTCCGGTGACCATTTGGTCACCCCGGCGAGTCCAACAAGTTCGTAAGGCCCCGTAGAGCATCCCTAGCGCTTTGCTTCGCTCGCCTTCGAGCTCCAACCGCGTTTTCATGCACGACCGAACTCCGGCGGCCGCAGCCGAGCTCGCCGCCGTCGACTCCGGCCACCCCAGGCCCAGCCACGGCCACCGCCCAACGCGCCATCGTGCCAGCTCTCCAACGCGCCTAGCCGCGCGCCATTTGGAGCACCACAGAGGAAACCCGGGGCACATGTACGCCGCGGACCTCGCCGGCGACTAACCGCCGGCGGGTTTGACTTGTTCGACCTGGGGTTTGACCCCCCCAGGGTCGCTGACTAGTGGGGCCAGGCCCTGCTAATTTTAGTTAAAAAAATAACTAAACCTAATTAGCCACTAACACTGACCAGTGGGCCCGACCCCCCCTAATCTTTTAATTAAGTTAAACTAACCCTGTTTAACCTCCTGACACTGACGTGTGGACCCCACACGTCAGGTTTGACCCCATCAGCCGCAGTTGACTGCTGACGTCGTGCCAACGTCATGCTGGCGCAATAATATGATTTCTGGAATTAAATTAAATCAGGAAATTCCAGAAATTGATTTAAACTTCAAAAATTCATATCAATTCAACCGTAGCTCAGATTAAAATAATTTATATATGAAAAATTATCAGAAAAATGCAATCTTTCCATCTGTACTTGTTTCATGCATGACAAACCAACCTATACATGCTGTATATGAGAAAACACATTATGGCATATATAAGAGCTTACTTTGGAGATGCATTTGAGCTTATGGTTCAAATGGACTTCAAACCAAATGATTACTAGTTGCATTAGCTCAAACAACATCACATCTTCATGCCATGTTCATGCATCATATTGTTGCATATGCTTGTGTTTTGATTGTTGGCACCGTTCCTTCTCGATAGGTCCTGCTCCGGAGGCGTTCCAGAGTACCTGTCTGTGAAGCAGTGCCTCCCTTGTTGTTTTACCAGGCAAGCAAACCCCCTTGTTCATTCC
The DNA here is from genome assembly GCF_018294505.1 of Triticum aestivum. Taxonomy (NCBI): domain Eukaryota; kingdom Viridiplantae; phylum Streptophyta; class Magnoliopsida; order Poales; family Poaceae; genus Triticum; species Triticum aestivum. Next base: position 130,704,297 of record NC_057809.1, on the reverse strand, counting down.
GATACAATCCTACTCTCTCGCTCCTGCTCTCAGTTATTGCATTAGGACAACAACGATTCATCTGCTACTTTGTGCTGCGGTAGTTGAACCCATTCCTCTGCATGACCTGTCATTGCCACAGTAAATAGTTGAAACCCACTAGCATGTGTAGGAGTTGATTGAGCCATGTTGTGTTCCTACCATGCTATGCCTGCTATTGCTTAGAGTTGTGTCAGGTCTGGTTCATTGGAAATGAATTGGAGTGTTACGATATGTTCTGATGCTGAGAGTGAAGTGTGTGAACACGATTTGGTAAAGGTAGCGGTGAGAGGCCATGTAGGAGTACATGGTGGGTTGTCTCACTAGAACCATCCTTAAGCACTGAGTTCTATGTATGTTGTCCAATGACTCGATACTACCACACATTGGAATGCTTAAGTGCCCCTCTCGACTTATTAGCCAACTTGATCTCTGTCCAGGAGTCGCAACTAGTTTCTGGTGTTTGTAGGTAGTGCTATTTTTCTACCAAGTGGCACCCGGCAGGGTGGGCTTGGGACAGACTAGGCACACGTGGCCCAGTGTACCGAGTGGCACCCGGTTGGTGGGCTCGGGAACCCTGCTCACATCGTTTGGGGCCGTGAGTGACACCCCGGCCGGATCTCCTTGCGGATGGAACCCGAATAGGCGATAAACCTGGACTAGAGTCTTGCGTGGTTAGTCAGGTCGTGGCCGACACCCTCGCCAGGCTTCCGCTTGAAGGTTTCCGAGATACATGACGTGTACATGGCGGTAAGTGGCGAGAGCGTGTGTGAAGAAGTACACCCCTGCAGGGTTAACATGATCTATTCGAATAGCCGGGTCCGCGGTTATGGACTTCTTGGATGCTTACATGGTACATAGACAACTTGAAGTGGATACTCTAAAATGCTCAAGACAAGTGTGAGTGCTATGGATGGCCTTCCCGTAGGGAGACGGGGATGAATCCATAGTAGTGTATTGTGTGGTGATTAGTGGACTCGTGTACGTTGTCTCACCTCAAGAGTTTCTGGTAGTCGTAGAACAGGATAGCCACAGAGTCAAAGCTGGCTTGCTGCAACTAAACCCCACATTACCCTCTTGATACAAATGCATGTATGATAGGATCTGATGTAAGTCTTGTTGAGTACCTTTGTACTCATGTTGCTCTATTTATGTTTTTGCACGGAGACTTCAGTCTTATTAGTGTTCTCGTGGACTTCGACGAGTAGCTTGTACCTCAGCTACGATCTTGATCGGACATTGTAGATAGTCAGGCTTTCAGCCTTTTTCATTTATAGATGTCTGTACTCAGACATGTAATGCTTCCGTTTGTTGCTTGATTGCTCTGACTGTTGGGTCATGTGACCCCTGTTTGTAATAAATGCTATGATGGCTCTTTGAGCCTTATCTATATGAGTTGTTGAGTTATGCTGTGATGCCATGTTGTACAGCACATACTTGCATGTTATGCGTACGTGTAATGTGTATTGCTATGTGTGGGATCTGACTATCTAGTTGTTTATCCTTAGTAGCCTCTCTTACCGGGAAATGTCTCCTAGTGCTTCCACTGAGCCCTGGTAGCTTGCTACTGCTCCGGAACACTTAGGCTGGCCGGCATGTGTCCTTCTTCGATCTTGTGTCTGTCCCTTCGGGGAAATGTCACGCGATGAATACCGGAGTCCTGCTAGCCCGCTACAGCCTGGTTCACCGGAGTCCTGTTAGCCCAGTGCTACAGCCTGGATTCACTCGCTGATGACCGACATGTCCGATGCTGGGTCATGGATGCCTGTCCCTGTAGGTTAGTGCCACTTTGGGTTTACGACTAGCCATGTCAGCTCGGGCTCTTTATCATATGGATGCTAGCGACACCATCATATACGTGTGCCAAAAGGCGCAAACGGTCCCGGGCAAAGGTAAGGCGACACCCGTGGGGATACCGTGCGTGAGGCCGCAAAGTGATATGAGGTGTTACATGCTGGATCGATGTGGCATTGAGTCGGGGTACTGACAGCGCTGGTATCAGAGCCAGGCTGCCTGTAGGATTACCAAGCCAACTGGTCGAAGTTGAGTCTAGAAAATCTTTAGTTATGTAAGGGGATTGATTGTGGGAAGGAACGTAAGGCTCCTTTTACTCCTTATACCCCATGGCCTTCTGATCTGAGTCATCCTATCTTTCCTACGGGGTTAAGGAACTAGGTTTTCTCTTCCGTCTATCAGGATCACGTGTTACTACTCCGTAGTCCCATGGGATTGGTTGATCAGAGTCATACCCCAGTTTTGAGTATTTCCGGTGTAGTCTGTTTAGTATGATCTCAGAACCTTGAGTAATGTTGATGAGTATGTTACCACCCCATTTTTTTTAGTAGGTTGTCTCATTCTGAGCATTTTACTGCCGTTATGCTGCCGGAATTTCCCTAGGAGTTCGAGAGATACTAATTCCTTGTCCTACATTCTACAGTCGATAGTTGATGCTGATTTCGTCCTTGGTTCGTTTCTCAGGATGTCATCAGCTAAGCGAAGTTCCGTTGCTCGTAGCCAGAACCACGGAGATGGTAGGGATGAGGATCCTCCCGACCAGCCTTCGTTGACAGAGTTCATGCTAGAGATGGAGAGGAACAAGCGTGAGTCTAACCGTTTGTTGGCACGTATCGAGGAGAACACCGCACCTCAGTCCAATAAGTCTGCGACCATTCATGACTTCATTCGCTTGCACCCACCTACCTTTCATCATTCCATCGAGCCACTCGATGCAGATGACTGGCTCCGTAGCATCACCCATAAGCTGTGTTCCGCGAACGTAGCTGAAGATGACAAGGTCGCCTATGCCACATACCACCTGGAAGGTCCTGCTAGTCTTTGGTGGCAGAACTATGAGGCTATGCTTCCAGCTGGCCAGACTCCCACTTGGAGGGATTTCGTTGAGGCTTTTCGCGAGCATCACATTCCCCAGGCCCTCATCGATCGCAAGAGAGAAGAGTTCTGTAGTCTCACCCAGTATAAGATGGCTGTTGATGCTTACAGCAGAGAGTTCGAGAACCTCGCCCGTTATGCCACAGAAGAAGTGTCCACGGACGCCAAGAAGCAGGCTAGGTTCCGAAAGGGTCTCAATCCCAAGTTGCGTCGTGATCTCCACCTGCATCATTGTGATACATTCCAAGCTCTTGTGAACAAAGCCATTAATGCAGATACAGCTCAGCTCACTTACGAGGAGTCTCGTAAGCACACCCGTGATTTGGGATCTTCCTCTGGCTCTAGTTCCCAGAAGCGCCGGATTTGGGTTCCAAACTCCGCTCTTCCTTCCGGTTATACACCGAGGTCATCTCATGTGGTGCCTTCCCCAGCTCAGTCGTATGTTCCACCCATGCCTACTGGTAGACCGCTTGTCAGTGCGGGTCCACGTCCAACCTCAGGGACTTGCTTCACATGCGGGAAGCCAGGACACTATGCACGTGATTGTTCTCAAACTAGTTATGCTCCACCCAAGGCCGAGAAGACTGTTGGTTGTGTTAAGCCATCACGCAAGATGATCAGTGTCAAGTCAGCCCCCACTGAACGTGGACGTGTGCATCACGTCTCAGCCAAAGACGCTCATGATGATCCGGATGTCGTTCTTGGTACACTCCTTGTCAATTGTCACCCAGCATCAGTTCTATTCGATACTGGAGCATCTCACTCCTTCATTTCTGAAGGCTATGCTCGTTTGCACGACATATCATTTTGTGATATGCCAACTCCGCTTGAAATCCAAACCCCAGGGTCTAGATGGCAGACCACCAGAATCAGCTATGGTAATGAAATCCTTGTTGACAGACTTGTATTCCTTGCATCACTTGTAGCCCTCAAGTCCTCAGATATTAACATCATCTTGGGTATGGACTGGATGACAGCTCATCATGCCAAGATTGATTGTTACACAAGATCCGTTCAGCTTACACACCCATCTTGCAAGATAGTCACCGTCTCCACTAGAGTTGCCAAGCGTCAGCTCTATTCTCTTAATGCCAGCCCTCTTCCAGACCTTGAAGATATCCCGGTAGTCCGTGACTTTCTGGATGTCTTTCCAGAGGAACTGCCAGGTGTTCCGCCTGAGTTCGTCATAGATCCTATCCCAGGAACAGCTCCAATCTCTAGGAGACCTTACAAGATGGCACCCTTAGAACTAGCCGAGCTTAAGAAACAACTTGATGAGTCCTTGCAAAAAGGTTTCATCCGCCCTAGTTCTTCTCCTTGGGCTTGCCCCGTCCTCTTCGTCAAGAAGAAGGATGGTACGGACCGGATGGTTGTAGATTATCGTCCCGTTAATTTGGTCACGATAAAGAACAAATATCCGCTCCCCAGGATCAACGATCTGTATGATCAGCTCGCTGGATCCTTAGTCTTCTCCAAGATGGATTTGAGGTTAGGATACCACCAAATTAAGATCAGAAACGGGGACATTCCCAAGACAGCTTTTGTCACTCGTTATGGCCAGTACGAGTACACCGTCATGTCCTTCGGCCTAACCAACGCCCCAGCCACATTCTCCCGCTTGATGAACTCGATCTTCATGGAGTACTTAGATAAGTTCGTCGTGGTTTACCTCGATGATATTCTTATTTACTCGAAGAACGAGGAAGAGCATGCCGAACATCTTAGACTTGTGTTAGAAAAACTCAGAGAGCACCGCCTTTATGCCATGTTCTCCAAGTGTGAATTTTGGTTGCCAGAAGTGACCTACCTAGGCCACGTAATCTCTGGTAAGGGCATTGCTGTCAACCCCGAGAGAGTTAAGGCCGTTCTCGATTGGACTCCACCTGATACCATTAAACAAGTTAGGAGTTTCCTTGGTCTAGCCAGCTATTGTCGCCGCTTTGTTGAAAACTTCTCCAAAGTAGCCAAACCAATCACGGAACTTCTCAAGAAAGATAAAAAGTTTGAGTGGTCCCCACAGTGTGACCACAGTTTTCAGGAACTGAAAAGGCGCCTGACCTCTGCTCCCATACTTGTGCCACCGGATTTCACTAAAGACTTTATTATCTACTGCGACGCCTCACGACAGGGACTAGGTTGCATTCTTATGCAGGATCGTCATGTGATTGCCTATGCATCTCGACAGTTGCATCCACATGAGGATAATTATCCTACACATGATCTAGAGCTTGCAGCCGTAGTCTATGCACTCAAGACCTGGCGACATTACCTCCTTGGTAAACGTTGCGAGATCTACACCGATCACCAGAGTCTCAAGTATATCTTCACCCAACCGGATCTGAACCTTAGGCAAAGACGTTGGTTGGAGTTGATCACAGATTATGATCTAGGGATTACCTACACCCCAGGCAAAGCCAATGTCATGGCTGATGCTCTAAGCCGTAAATCCTATTGCAACAATCTCATGTTGCAGCAAGGCCAACCACTTCTCCATGAGGAATTCTGTAAGCTTAACCTTCACATGGCTCCTCATGGATTCCTTTCTACCTTGGTGGCGAAACCTACCCTTGAGGATCAGATCATCTCTGACCAGAAGTTTGATAGGGGTGTTATCCGCATTAAGAGAAACATTAAGAAGGGAGTTGGTGGATGTTTCACTATGGATGATCGTGGTGTTGTTTTCTTTGAGAATCGCTTGGTGGTTCCCAAGAATCAACATCTTCGAAAACTGATTCTTAAGGAGGCGCATGAATCTCCTCTCACGATTCATCCCGGTAGTACTAAGATGTATCAGGACCTATGCCAGAGGTTCTGGTGGACTAGGATGAAGAGAGAAATCACTGAGTTCATTGCTAAATGTGACGTTTGTCGTCGCGTTAAGGCAGAGCATCAAAGACCTACTGGCACCCTTCAGCCTTTAGCTATTCCTGAGTGGAAATGGGATAAAGTTGGTATGGACTTCATCACCGGCTTTCCCAGGACCAAGAAAGGGAATAACGCTATCTTCGTAGTCGTTGATCGTCTTTCCAAAGTGGCTCACTTCCTTCCTGTTCGAGAGAGTATCACTGCTAGTTAGCTTGCTGACTTATATATTTCTCGAATAGTGTCACTCCATGGTGTTCCACTAGAGATCAATTCAGACCGTGGCAGTCTTTTCACTTCTCATTTTTGGGAGAGTTTCCAAACTGCCATGGGAACCCATCTTTCCTTCAGTACCGCTTCCCACCCTCAGTCGAGTGGTCAGGTGGAACGGGTCAATCAAATTCTCGAAGACATGCTTAGAGCTTGCGTTATCTCATTCGGTATGGATTGGGAGAAATGTCTTCCTTTTGCCGAGTTTGCTTATAACAACAGCTATCAATCCAGCCTCAAGAAAGCTCCTTTTGAGGTTCTCTCTGGACGAAGATGTCGAACACCTTTGAACTGGTCAGAAACCGGTGAAAGACAATTCTTTGGACCGGACATGATCCAGGAGGCAGAAGAGCAAGTTCGCATCATTCGTGAGAATTTGAAAACAGCCCAGTCTCGTCAGAAGAGCCAGTACGATCGTCATCATAAGGATATGACTTATGAAATTGGCGACCAGGCTTACCTTCGGGTTACTCCTTTGAAGGGTACCCATCGTTTCGGTATCAAGGGCAAGTTGGCTCCTCGTTACATTGGTCCTTTTCGTATTCTCGCTAAACGAGGAGAGGTTGCCTACCAATTGGAATTACCCCCACATCTTTCTCAAGTTCATGATGTCTTCCACGTCTCTCAACTCAGGCGTTGCTTCTCGGATCCTATCCGCAGAGTGGACCACGAAACACTTGATCTTCAAGATAACCTCACATACCGAGAGTACCCGGTTCGCATCCTTGATCAAGCCGAGCGTGTTACCCGACGTCAGAACATCAAGTTTCTCAAAGTTCAGTGGTCTCATCATTCCGAGAGAGAAGCTACTTGGGAGCGAGAAGATCGTCTTCGACTGGAGTACCCCCGCTTTCTTTCCGTCAACCCCTGAATCTCGGGGCGAGATTCTTTCAAGTGGGGGCGAGTTGTCACATCCCTAGTCTAGTATGACCTAGACTAGCTAGTCATTTGTGCATCATGTTTAAATTTTCATTTAAATTTGAAATGAGGATTGGTGGAACCTCAGAATCATTTTTGAAAATGACCCAAATAAAAATTTCTCCAAAAGGGTCCAAGAAAATGCTCATGTTGCTCTCTGAAAATATTGGACAGAAATAAGAATCAAACCAATATTTTTAAGAGCTCATAGGTATTTATTTTGGGCATTTGGAATTAAGGCATAAATATTTGCTTTGGATATATATTGTTATATATACATAAAATATTGTCCAAAAATTATGCCATTTATAAAGGAGCTCTGGATTAATATAACTAGCTTCCATAAAAAAATGGCATAAGTAAATAAATTGATTTAGTATTATTACTAAATAAGAACAAATGTCAGAAAAATAGAAAAGAAAAACAAAACAGGAAAAACCCTTACCTGGGCTTCTCACCTGGCGCCTCTGGCCTAGCAGGCCGGCCCAGCCAGCAGGCGGCCCAGCCCGCCTCCTCCTCTGTCGTCTTCGTCCTCGACAGAGGGAGGGGAGCGTGCCCGGCGCGCGTGCGCGCCACCGCGCCACGCCACCAGCCTCCCTGCTTGCCTGGCGCCCCCCTCGTCGCTCTGGACGATCCCGCGCGTCGCCACGCCCCCCCGTACCCTCTCACTCTCACCCGATTCTTCCTCTCCTCTCCCCCGCTCTCTCTCTCCCGTGTCCGAACGCGTCGGTCGCCGCCGTTCGCCATAGCCGCCGCCACCGGCCTCCCTTCGCCTCCCCGACACGCTCCCCAGATCCGCCGCGACCCCCTCTACCTCCTCGTCGAGCCACGCAAGACGGAGTGCCCTGTGGAGCCACCGTCGCCATCGTCTTCCTCCTCGGACGCCGCCGGCCGCCGACTCTGATTCGCCGTCTCCAACGCGTCCCCGGCCACAACGAGCAGCCCTGGAGGTCCGCGATGAGCTCTGCCACCGTTCCCCTCTCTTCTCCCCCTCGTTCCCGCGCCGTAGCTCCGTTCCCCACCACGGTCGAACCTCCGCCGCCGCCGAGCTCGCCGTCGACGCAGCTCTGGTGACCATTTGGTCACCCCAGCGACTCCAACAAGTTCGTAAGGCCCCGTAGAGCATCCCTAGCGCTTTGCTTCGCTCGCCTTCGAGCTCCAACCGCGTTTTCGTGCACGAACGAACTCCGACGGCCGCAGCCGAGCTCGCCGCCATCGACTCCGGCCACCCCAGGCCCAGCCACGGCCACCGCCCGACGCGCCATCGTGCCAGCTCTCCAACGCGCCTAGCTGCGCGCCATTTGGAGCACCACAGAGGAAACCCGGGGCACATGTACGCCGCGGACCTCGCCGGCGACTAACCGCCGGCGGGTTTGACTTGTTCGACCTGGGGTTTGACCCCCCCAGGGTCGCTGACTAGTGGGGCCAGGCCCTGCTAATTTTAGTTAAAAAAATAACTAAACCTAATTAGCCACTAACACTGACCAGTGGGCCCGAACCCCCCTAATCTTTTAATTAAGTTAAACTAACCCTGTTTAACCTCCTGACACTGACATGTGGACCCCACACGTCAGGTTTGACCCCATCAGCCGCAGTTGACTGCTGACGTCGTGCCGACGTCATGCTGGCGCAATAATATGATTTCTGGAATTAAATTAAATCAGGAAATTCCAGAAATTGATTTAAACTTCAAAAATTCATATCAATTCAACCGTAGCTCAGATTAAAATAATTTATATATGAAAAATTATCAGAAAAATGCAATCTTTCCATCTGTACTAGTTTCATGCATGACAAACCAACTTATACATGCTGTATATGAGAAAACACATTATGGCATATATATAAGAGCTTACTTTGGAGATGCATTTGAGCTTATGGTTCAAATGGACTTCAAACCAAATGATTACTAGTTGCATTAGCTCAAACAACATCACATCTTCATGCCATGTTCATGCATCATATTGTTGCATATGCTTGTGTTTTGATTGTTGGCACCGTTCCTTCTCGATAGGTCCTGCTCCGGAGGCGTTCCAGAGTACCTGTCTGTGAAGCAGTGCCTCCCTTGTTGTTTTACCAGGCAAGCAAACCCCCTTGTTCATTCCGATACAATCCTACTCTCTCCCTCCTGCTCTCAGTTATTGCATTAGGACAACAACGATTCATCTGCTACTTTGTGATGCGGTAGTTGAACCCATTCCTCTGCATGACCTGTCATTGCCACAGTAAATAGTTGAAACCCACTAGCATGTGTAGGAGTTGATTGAGCCATGTTGTGTTCCTATCATGCTATGTCTGCTATTGCTTAGAGTTGTGTCAGGTCTGGTTCATTGGAAATGAATTGGAGTGTTACGATATGTTCTGATGCTGAGAGTGAAGTGTGTGAACACGATTTGGTAAAGGTAGCGGTGAGAGGCCATGTAGGAGTACATGGTGGGTTGTCTCACTGGAACCGTCCTTAAGCACTGAGTTCTATGTATGTTGTCCAATGACTCGATACTACCACACATTGGAATGCTTAAGTGCCCCTCTCGACTTATTAGCCAACTTGATCTCTGTCCAGGAGTCGCAACTAGTTTCTGGTGTTTGTAGGTAGTGCTATTTTTCTACCAAGTGGCACCCGGCAGGGTGGGCTTGGGACAGACTAGGCACACGTGGCCCGGTGTACCGAGTGGCACCCGGTTGGTGGGCTCGGGAACCCTGCTCACATTGTTTGGGGCTGTGAGCGACACCCCGGCCGGATCTCCTTGCGGATGGAACCCGAATAGGCGATAAACCTGGACTAGAGTCTTGTGTGGTTAGTCAGGTCGTGGCCGACACCCTCGCCAGGCTTCCGCTTGAAGGTTGCCGAGATACATGACGTGTACATGGCGGTAAGTGGCGAGAGCGTGTGTGAAGAAGTACACCCCTGCAGGGTTAACATGATCTATTCGAATAGCCGGGTCCGCGGTTATGGACTTCTTGGATGCTTACATGGTACATAGACAACTTGAAGTGGATACTCTAAAATGCTCAAGACAAGTGTGAGTGCTATGGATGGCCTTCCCGTAGGGAGACGGGGATGAATCCATAGTAGTGTATTGTGTGGTGATTAGTGGACTCGTGTACGTTGTCTCACCTCAAGAGTTTCTGGTAGTCGTAGAACAGGATAGCCACAGAGTCAAAGCTGGCTTGCTGCAACTAAACCCCACATTACCCTCTTGATACAAATGCATGTATGATAGGATCTGATGTAAGTCTTGTTGAGTACCTTTGTACTCATGTTGCTCTATTTATGTTTTTGCACGGAGACTTCAGTCTTATTAGTGTTCTCGTGGACTTCGACGAGTAGCTTGTACCTCAGCTACGATCTTGATCGGACATTGTAGATAGTCAGGCTTTCAGCCTTTTTCATTTATAGATGTCTGTACTCAGACATGTAATGCTTCCGTTTGTTGCTTGATTGCTCTGACTGTTGGGTCATGTGACCCCTGTTTGTAATAAATGCTATGATGGCTCTTTGAGCCTTATCTATATGAGTTGTTGAGTTATGCTGTGATGCCATGTTGTACAGCACATACTTGCATGTTATGCGTACGTGTAATGTGTATTGCTATGTGTGGGATCTGACTATCTAGTTGTTTATCCTTAGTAGCCTCTCTTACCGGGAAATGTCTCCTAGTGCTTCCACTGAGCCCTGGTAGCTTGCTACTGCTCCGGAACACTTAGGCTGGCCGGCATGTGTCCTTCTTCGATCCTGTGTCTGTCCCTTCGGGGAAATGTCACGCGATGAATACCGGAGTCCTGCTAGCCCGCTACAGCCCGGTTCACCGGAGTCCTGTTAGCCCAGTGCTACAGCCTGGATTCACTCGCTGATGACCGACACATTCGATGCTGGGTCATGGATGCCTGTCCCTGTAGGTTAGTGCCACTTTGGGTTTACGACTAGCCATGTCAGCCCGGGCTCTTTATCATATGGATGCTAGCGACACCATCATATACGTGTGCCAAAAGGCGCAAACGGTCCCGGGCAAAGGTAAGGCGACACCCGTGGGGATACCGTGCGTGAGGCCGCAAAGTGATATGAGGTGTTACATGCTGGATCGATGTGGCATTGAGTCGGGGTCCTGACAATAACCTCCGAAAATATGACATCAAGCTCAACCCGGAAAAATGCGTCTTCGGCGTTCCAGCCGGAAAACTCTTGGGCTTCATTGTATCCAGTAGAGGAATTGAAGCAAATCCAGCCAAGATCCAAGCTTTGTCACAATTGGATATCCCAAAGGACCTCAAACAAATACAAAAATTAACCGGATGCGTGGCGGCTTTAAGCCGCTTCATCTCCCGCTTGGGAGAAAAGGCACTACCCCTCTATCGCCTCCTTCGGCGCACCGAACACTTCGAGTGGACAGAGGCCGCCACAGCCGGACTTGATGAAATAAAAGCCATATTGGCAACAAACCCAGTCTTGGCCCCGCCGAACACCGGCGAACCAATGTTATTGTACATTGCAGCAACACATCAAGTTGTCAGCGCAGTGCTTGTTGTCGAGCAGGAAACGGATGGACACAAATTCCCCCTTCAAAGGCCGGTCTACTACGTATCCACTGTCCTCACTCCATGCAAATCACGGTACCCACATTATCAAAAGATTGCTTATGCGGTATTCATGGCATCCCGGAAGCTACAACACTACTTTCAAGAGTGTTCCATAACAGTAGCCTTGGAAGTACCACTCAACGATATTATCAACAACCGCAACGCAACAGGCTGGATTGCAAAATGGGCCATCGAGCTTCTCCCGTTCTACATAACCTATAAGCCACGGCGAGCTATTAAATCGCAAGTTTTGGCCGACTTCGTCCCAGAATGGACGGAGGTCGAGCTCCCTAAAGAGTACGACACATATTCAAACTGGATTATGCATTTCGACGGCTCCAAAATGTTGGCCGGACTGGGGGCTGGCGTCATCCTGACTTCCCCCACAGGAGACACAGTCCAATATGTGCTCCAGATCATGTACATGGATTCCAACAATGCAGCCGAATATGAGGCCCTCCTACATGGTCTCCGGATAGCAGTATCCATGGGTATCCAGCGCCTAGAGGTACGCGGGGATTCAAACCTCGCGATATCCCAAATAAATGGAGACTTCGACGCCAAGGACCCAAAAATGGCAGCTTACCGCAACGCCGTCCTAAAAATGTTAGCTCGGTTCGAAGGGCTGGAGTTTCACCATATAGCCCGAGAAAACAATCAAGCAGCGGACGTCCTGGCACGCATCAGAGAAAAACGTGATGCAGCCCCCCCCCAACATCTTTTTGGAAAGATTGTTCAAGCCATCCGTAGCATGGGAGGGGGAACCCGCAAATAACAGCCCAGACCCAGCCGCACCACTCGACGCTGAACAATCTGACACAATTGGAGGCTCTGCCAATGAAATTACACCTTCAGCCCACGTAATAATGGCGGTCATCACCCCGTGGACAGAACCATTCCTAGCCTACCTTACTATGCAGGAACTCCCGGAGGACCAAAACGAGGCCCGCTGCATAGTGCGGCGATCTAAAGCCTATAGAGTCCATGAGGGAGAGCTTTACAAGAAAAGCACTACCGGAGTCCTTCAAAGGTGCATCTCCGAAGAGGAAGGGCGGAACCTTCTGGCTGAAATTCATGCCGGACTCGGTGGTCACCACGCCGCTGCTCGGTCCCTTGTTAGCAAGGCTTTCCGTACAGGCTTTTATTGGCCGACGGCCCGGGCAGACGCTCAGGACCTAGTCCAACGATGCGCTGGTTGCCAACTTTTTGCCAACCAAAGACATATGCCACCCACCGCACTCCAAACTATACCCATCACCTGGCCTTTTGCGGTTTGGGGGCTTGACATGGTCGGACCCCTTAAAGGTGGGACCGATAGGAAAAAATACTTACTGGTCATGGTGGATAAATTCACCAAATGGATAGAAGCCAAGCCTGTTAAAACGGCCGAATCCGGACCTGTGATAGACTTCATATCCGGGGTTGTACACCGTTATGGCGTCCCCCACAGCATCATAACCGATAACGGTACAAACTTTACCACCGACGAGGTAAAAATCTGGTGCAAAAACATGGGCATCAAGCTCGATTATGCTTTCGTCTATCACCCACAAACCAACGGCCAGGTCGAACGTGCAAATGGTCTTATCATGAGCGGCATTAAACCCAGACTGGTGCGGTCCCTCAAGGAATCTAACATGCACTGGGTAGAGGAGCTCGACTCCGTGCTATGGGGGATGCGGACCACGCCAAATCGCACCACCAAATACACACCATTTTTTATGGTGTACGGCGCAGAGGCAGTTCTGCCCTGCGACATAATTCATGACTCACCTAGAGTGCGCATGTATGAAGAAAGAGAAGCCGAGCTCGATCGGCAGGACAACTTGGACGCCCTGGAGGAGGAGCGTGACGTGGCAAAAGCCCGTTCCGCATTTTATCAACAGCAGGCCCGAAGATATCAAAGCAGAGAAGTACGGGTCAAAAATTACAATGTTGGCGAACTAGTTCTATGCCTGCCGGATAAGAAAAAGGAAAAACTCAAGCCCAAGTGGGAAGGTCCATTCATAATCGACCAAGTCCTGACTGGCGGGGCGTACCGCCTGCGAGATGCGTCGGATAACCGACTCGAGCCGAACCCGTGGAACGCCACCCGTCTCCGAAGATTCTATGCCTAGCGCCGGACTCTGTGTTCGTCTCCTTCCTCTGTCCATTTTTTGTATTTTTCTGTCTTACATTTCTCTCCTTCCCCTCTTTCCTTTTATAGCCCTTAAAGGCTCATCTAGTGATGCGCCACTCGCGCTCATTAAACCTGGGGGCTTCTTTAACAGAAGCTTATTTATACGGGCTTCACGCCCAACACATGCGTCAAACTTCCGCATGTACCTTTTTCTTCACCATTATATGCATCAATATGACTTAAGTTTTGGCCAAGCTGGGTTGCCTGGCTCCTGTGCTTACCCCTACGTTCCCGATTGTTCGGCTAGGCGGTAAAGGGAGCACCTCTGCGATTGTTACTGTCGGGTCAGCCGGATGTGTACCTCAGACTGGGTGAAGCCGAAAGCTAGCGTTCTTAAGGGAATATTCGGTCGGTGAGATAAAAGATGATCTTTTTACTCATTTTATGCGCCCCCAGATGCTTTTTTCTGCGTCTTTTTACGCAGTCCGGACATGCACTTTAGGGCATGCCTCCAAGCGAAAGGAACCCCTAACGGGACTATTCTCTCTGGAAGATGTTTCTTACTAACCATGTAATATAACATAACTAGTTGGGCACTTGTCTGATAAAGCACTAATGACCCCTATGCCTGGTCTCCATGCATACCATGGTTCTTATATAACCGCTATGGTATTCGGACACACTCCGGACCGTCAGGTCCCGAGGTTGAAGCGAAAAGGTCGGCAACGACAAACGATCTACAATCCGGCTAGAAGGCATTACACATGTCAATTCAAAATTACGTAGTCATTCTGACTGATTGTATTCCTCTTCTATACCATCTAACAGGCTGTCTAATTTATAGTCCTGCTGGGAATACTTCGCGGCTAACTCTACTTGGCCGTATACTAAGCTTACAGGGATCTCCTTCCCGTCAGGCCCCACTGGTCCGACCTTGGCCATATGGTTTGGGTCAGACTTCGTAAAACGGGTCTTCACCATGGCCCAGGCCTCCCTAGCGCCTTGTCGGCAGGCCGATATCTTCCACAACCGGAAGCGCCGCCGAGCTCCCTTCAGCTTCTCCACAAGCTCTCCAAGGCCCTCGGGCATGGAGTGGGCAGGCCATAAGGCTTGGGCAACGCCTCGCATCGCCTGCCAAATTCGCTCGTGCAGTTGCATGAGCTCGGGAAGAAGGTCACCCGTAGAACCGGGCATCTCCTCTGCAGGACGACCTGTGAGCATACCTACAGACATTACTCTGTTAGTCGACTTCCTCGCCGAACTCTTTTTTCAAAGTTCGTTCAAGCACTTACTAAAAATGCCGCGTCGAAGCCGTTGATTCTCCTTCGTGGAGTTCGACAGCTGGCCACGAACATCTTTAAGTTCGATGTCCAGCTTGGTGTTGGCATCCTAAAGATCATTCTTCTCTCGCCTCACCTTTGTCAACATACTCTCACCGGCCTTTAGCCGGCATAAGAGTTGTTGCTTGTTCGGATCTAGTCCGGCGCCATCTGCAATATGATTTGTCAGATTTGCACCCACACCACACAATACTAATCTTTCGAAGTGTATCTTACCTGAGGGGGTCTCTTTGGGCTCCCCTGCTGCGGCTAGTGCGGCCTCTAGTTGGGCCTTGCACTTTTCCAGCTCCTGGGACAGTACGGTATTCTTCTCTGTAAGAAGCTGCATATTAAATGATCCTTAAATCAGTTGCTCTAACTGTTTCAAGTCTCGGGGGCTACTGGTATATATATATTTGACCAAAATTTCCTTACCCGTATGTCTTTTACATACTACTCCGTGGCTCTGGCTAAACCATTTTGAGCGGCACGGAGGTGCGCATCTCCCGAATTAAAGGCATCTAAAGCCTCTTGGGAGAAACAAGCGTCGCGTAGAACTGTCCGGCGACGCCTGTGGTTCATGGCACTCTCCACTTCAGAATTTGTGGCAGACAGCCTGTCCGCATCCTCTGTCGGAGGAGCGTTCGGTGCACGCCTTGTGCTAGCCTCCACTTCCTGGCCAGACGTTGGAGCCTGGCTGGTGGAGGCACGATTGGCAACCTCTCCGGATGTAGTCCGGTGAGGTCTCTTCGTTCTAAAGATAGCACGAACGTTAATATGCCCTGACAGAATAACACCAGGGAAACAGAGGGTGCGCTATACCTTTGTGCTGGCATCTCAGTCTGGACTACATTCCTTTTTGCCCCACGGGGCCCTGCGGCCCCTCGTTGGCTAGCCGCCGCAGGTTCGGCCTCCTGCCTCGGAAATCTCCCCTGCAAAACACGGTTGTCATCAGAGACACCGGAATACGTGAGAGTGGAATCTCTCTCAAGGGAATGAGACTCCGGTTTCTGTCACCTGGGAGGCCGGGATTAACCCTGGGTAATCAGCCATGATGGCTACCAAGGTATTGTCCTTGCTTAGCTGATGGAACACCCCGTCGATAAGCTCCACCGATATGTCCGGATCCTCTTCGGAGTCCGGATCGAGGGACCGTTCTGGGTCCTCGGGCTGTGGAGGGCGGCTGTTTATATCCTTTACCACCTGTCACAGTTCCTGCATTGAAGTCGTTAGACTACATATCTAACCATGGGAGTATAAAACAAATGGGCAAACACAGTTGTTCGCTTACCCAACTTGGAGGATCGTACATAGTAAATCCGGCCTGCGGATTGACGCGGAGGAATTCCTCCTTTTCTCCCTTGTACAAAGAGGATAAGATCTTTACTAGGGCGGCAGCTGAGGCCGGCCCCTTACGACCGTAACGTGTGGCGTCATCCTCCCCGTTGAAATCCCACATGGGGTGGCCTCTATATTGAAGCGGCTGCACCCCCCGCATAATGCATGCGGCCATGACTCCAATCATGGTTAGTCCGGAATGAGCCAACAGTCTTATCCGGCCCATCAGGTAAAGGGCGTCTCTGTCGCTTTCTCTCTGAGAGCTCCGCGGACGCCAGCTCAAGCGTTTATTCAATGGAGCACTGTTGAACTCAGGGAGACCGACCCGGATAGGGTCCGGTAGCGGGACGTCATCTATATAAAACCATTCCGAAGGCTAGTCCTCGGACGCCTTCTTTGGGGTTCCGGATAGGTATCTGGTCCCGGCGATGCGCCATACTTCGGCTCCGCCCACTTGGTATATAGACCCCTTTTGAGAACGGGGCACCAGGCAGAATAACCTCTTCCACAGCGCGAAATGAGCCTCAACTCCTAAAAATACCTCGCAAAGGGCGACGAAACCCGCAATATGCAATACGGAGGCGGGCGTGAGATTGTGCAGCTGGAGGCCGTAGAACTCCAGAAGCCCGCGGAGAAATGGATGAATTGGAAATCCCAGTCCCCTTATTAGATAGGGGACGAGGCACACCCGCTCTCCTTTAGAAGGATTGGGGGTGCTCTCCGCTTGTTTTCCGCCATTGTAGGTGGCGAGACCGGCTCGGACCGGGACCATGTATGCCTGAGGGAGAAATCCCTTGGCCTGAAGTGACGCTAACTTGCTATGCGGGATGGTGCAACTCTCCCAGTCCCTGGGTTTGGGACCGAAGGGGCGAGGGGAGGAGCTGCGACGGCTGGTCATGTTGGAATGGACCTTTGCTGGAAGCGCTCTGATGATAACTCGCGGAAAGGAGAAGATGTGGTTTGGACCTAAATCCCCATCCCGTTAAATAGGCGGCTCGTTTATACGGCTAGGGGTGTGGATGAAAAAACACCCCGGCTTTTCGCATTCGTTTGAACACGTGGAAGATGGCCATTATTGGGCGTGGAAGCCGAGGAGCACTACATTACAAAAATCGGACACTATTCCTACAGGTACACAAGATTTGGAGAAGAACCCGCCTTGCAATGCCGAACAATCTGCGCGCCGGACTCATCGTCATTGAAGCCTGGTTCGGGGGCTACTGAGGGAGTCCTGGATTAGGGGGTGTTCGGGTAGCCGGACTATACCTTCATCCGGACTCCTGGACTATGAAGATACAAGATTGAAGACTTCATCCCGTGTCCGGATGGGACTTTCCTTGGCGTGGAAGGCAAGCTTGGCGATGCGGATATTCAAGATCTCCTACCATTGTAACCGACTCTATGTAACCCTAACCCTATCCGGTGTCTATATAAACCGGAGGGTTGTAGTCCGTAGGCAATCAACTCCATACACAACAATCATACCATAGGCTAGCTTCTAGGGTTTAGCCTCCTTGATCTCGTGGTAGATCTACTCTTGTACTACCCATATCATCAATATTAATCAAGCAGGACGTAGGGTTTTACCTCCATCAAGAGGGCCCGAACCTGGGTAAAACATCATGTTCCCTGCCTCCTGTTACCATCCGGCCTAGACGCACAGTTCGGGACCCACTACCCGAGATCCGCCGGTTTTGACACCGACAATGAGCCTCACCAACAAAACACTGGGGGACAAAAAAAATTCCCACCAGAAGTCAAGATAGTGAACATGATTCACATAACGAATAGGAGGAGCACACGCGCGCTCCGAGACGTATGCACCGTAGAGCCTGTTACCCCCAAGTTCAACCCTTGGTCGGCTTGCCCAATCACTTTCGATCGCATGGATCACCCGACTAGTATCCGGCACGGAGGATCAGCTGCCTTGGTACTAGACCCAATAATTGACGGATATCATCTCACCCGAGTCCTTATGGACAGCGGCAGTAGTCTTAATTTGATATATCAAGACACAGTCCGCAAAATGGGGATAGACCCAACAAGAATCAGCCAAAGAAATACTACCTTTAAAGGAGTAGTACCAGGCCCAGAGGCCCGCTGCACGGGCTCTATAGTACTAGAGGTTGTATCCAGTTCTCCCGACAACTTCCGAAATGAAGAATTAACCTTCGACATCGCTCCATTCCGAAGCGGCTATCAAGCACTACTCGGAAGAACAACCTTCACTCATTTTAATGCAATACCGCATTACGCTTATCTTAAGCTCAAGATGCCCGGTCCACGTGGCATCATCATAGTTAGCGGAAACTCAGAGCGTTCCTTACATGCGGAGGAATGTACGGCGACTTTCGCAGCCCAACACTGAATGACCCCTCCAACCAGAATAAATGATCGGTCGTCAAGACCGCGGACACGGCTAGACGAGTCCGGCACCCCCCTCGCTGTAACAGTTCAGATAAACCCGAGATTGGGTCGATGGATATACCCCCATAGGTGGCGCTAGGGGCTTCCCGCATGTAAAAAGGACTATAGTTCGGTTTGACCTTACTTAGATTGAATTTCAATGTCTATTAATAATAACCAATTTTCCGCACGTAGGCTTTTACCTGGGTTTTTTCTCTCTTGCAGATGACAATCGTGCTACACCCTTCCCGGACACGGCACAACGGAGACACAGGCGCAGACGTGCAGTAGGGCCCCGCTCAAGGGTTTCTTTTTAGATTAAGACCATGTGTAAACCTTTCTCACTGTCTCTTGTTGCTTTACGCCCTCCGGATACTTAACACAACTGAGAGGGTGCTGACGTTATTGGCATTTTCGCCACGTCAGACTAATGCACGTACCTGTAAATTCAGGGTTCATTATCAAGGGCTTTGCTCAGCCCGGTATATGTTGTAAAGTCCGAATACCTTAGGGAGTGTTCAGCGTCGCGAGTTTGGCCGTATATGCATCAGCTCCGAATCATGTCTTTGGTCAAATGTTGGGTTTGCCCGGCTCCCGTGTTTTGCTACCTTATGTTCCGCTCTATCGGCTAAGGTGGCACCGGGAGAACTACTACAATTGTGCCCTGGTTCATCTGGGTGAGCACCTCAGTAGAGAAAGCCGAAAACTGACTGTCATGATAAAGCGCAAGACTGGTCAACCACTCGATGACTCAGCGGAATCTTCATGATTCCTCCGCATTAACGAAGGACTGGTTTCCCGGTCATGTATGTACACGCACCGTATTCGGATAAGCGCGGAGGTACCAGGGGCTATATAGTAGCCCCATTGTCAAACTCCTATGGCTAAGTGAAAGTGTTAAAGCAATATAGTCTGATTGCCTTGTTCGCTGCGCTATCACCTCCTTCATGGACCAAGACGTTGGATCAAGTGTGAATACGTGCTTTTCCGAACACCCCCGCATTATGTGCGTGGGGGCTGAAGCCGACGACTGCAAACTTTCAGGTTATATACATACATAAAACGGTCACACAGGAGGCATCATAATACTTTCAGGCAAAAGTATAAACATGGCCTTTATAATTCAAAGAATATGATTTTTACAATTGGGATAAATGTCACACGAACATAACATTCTTCGAGCACTGCGCCTCTATTAAACGAGCGCCTTCTAGGACTTCTTCTAAATAGTGCTCAGCCGAGAGCTGGCCTACGGCCGGACCCTGGGTTGTGATAGCGGTGGCATCCATCTCTGCCCAGTATGTCTTAACACGGGCAAGAGCCATCCGCGCACCCTCTATGCACGCCGACCTCTTTACGACATCGATATGCTGTACAGCACCAAGGAATCGTTGCACTAAACCAAAATAACTATTCAGCTTTGGCCCTTCCGGCCAAAGATGATCCATGACAGACCTCATGGAAAGCCCGGACAACCTATGGAGCTCCGCCCACTCAGCCATTTGCTCATTAAAGAGCAGCGGACGCGTCGGGGCACTGAACTGCGACCAGAACAACTTCTCTACTTCGTGATCTTCTTGATCTTTGAAAAACGCAGTCGCATCAGCAACACTTATTGCCAAGTCCGCATACGCGTCTGCAGCACTCCATAATCGATCCAGAGGGGCATACTTCGGATCTCCGAACTTCATCCGCAACAAAAAGGGCTTCCCAGCCGTGATATCTCCGGCTTGACGGAGCTCCTCCTCTGCCGCTCTGATTTTAGAACGGTTTTCCTTGGCTGCCTCCACGGCTCTCTTCAAGTCAGCCGCTCTCACTTGGATTTCCTTTTCAAGAAGCTCATATCAGCCGGCGACATCTTTCAGCTCAACAACCATCTTGGCTATTTTATCTTTGCTCTTGTGATGAGCAGCCTGTTCGGCTCTTAAGTCTTCGGCTGCCTTTAGGGCAGCCGCATCACTTCTCCTGGCTTGTTCCTTAGCTCAGGCAAGTTCCGCCCGAAGGGTCTCCACGGCGGCAGCTCCATCTGCAGTCACAACATACATTAGATACTAGCATCATGCTCCTCATAATATCTGTTGACCACCCGAAAATACATACCATGTGCCTCGTCAAGCGGCTTGTTCACAAGCGCAATGTCGGCATCTGCCACGTCAAGTTGCCGGCTTAGTCCGGCAAGCTCGGCAGTCCGGCCAGCAACCGGACCGTCAGCCGTCTGCACATGAAAGCAGCGCGATTATTTACCTGGCACTATGATCCTCTGTTCGCTGCCCCTGGACAGCAACCAGAGTCTCAGGGGCTACTATCTATATAGAGCACACCTAGCGTGTGCGGTACTGTAAAAAAAATTATATATTACTTTGCATACCTCAAAGCCTCTTAGCAGGCTCGCAAAAGCTTCGTGCAACCCACTTTTGGCGGATGAGATCCTCTCGATCACAGTACCCATTAAGGTACGATGCTCCTCTAAGATTGCCTTTGCTCCAAAATATTCCTCAGTGCGTCTGGTTGCGCACCGGACAATCCCAGACTCTTTTTGTCGCTCCCCTTAGGAGTCGAATACTCCAGACTTCGGGTAGCCGAAGGGATACCTTCTAGCCTTGGCGGATCAGGAGAAATCCTCCGTGATGACACCTCAGGGTCATCCGCCCCAGGAGGCGGGGAGACAAGGGGAGGCGTTTTGCTCTCCATCATCCCCGGAAGAAGATCCCCCGAAGACGAACTCTGTCGGGAAGGGCTACGATCCGGACTGCAAGACATACATCTCGGTTATTGTCCGCGGAGATAAGGCAAAATATATTTACCAAAAGTACTTTTGTTCACTTACAGCTCGGTGGAGGGCTGACCTTGTGGGCACTGGGCGGCAACGACGCCCTCCGAGGCAGGGCCTCCTGGCGAGGGTTTCTTCTCTCGTTTGGAAACCTTTGTTTCCAAGTCTTCAGGAGCGGTCCTTTTCCTTCCTTGGGAAGAGGGAATTTCGGATTCTTCTCCCCGATTATCCTCCTTCGTAGAGGTACTAATTCCCCCGGTTTGGATGAGTAATACGTCAGACTCGCTTTCTGCTTCTTTGTCTCTCCTTTTATCTTCCCCCGAGGGCACTTGATAAGGTGCGTACTCCAGCATCATGGCTAGTACAAGATCCGGCGAGCCCTCGGGAAGGGGGGCCGAACACCTGATCATCTTTGCCTTTCTTACCCAGTCCTGGCCAAGAGCAATTCTTTCAGAATTATGTTATGGCAAATGAAAAGACAGTGTGTTCGGTCGTGGAAATACTTACCTGGGTATCTGGACGATTACAGTTTACACCCGCATCCTCGGTGGTGTCCGGACACTTTATTCGTGATCCGAAGAACAATTTATACATCTCTTTGACCGTCCTGCCGAAGAACTACTGAATAGTTCGCGGTCCTTCCGGGTTGAACTCCCACATACGAAAAGATCGACGTTGGCATGGCAGGACCCGACGAACTAGCATAACTTGCATTACTTTGACGAGACCGACGTCCCTCTTGAGGAGATCTCGGATGCGACTTTGCAATGTCGGCACGTCATTAACCGGCCCCCAGTCTAGCCCCTTGTTGACCCATGACGCTAGTTATGGTGGGGGGCCCGAACGGAAGGTGGGGGCAGCCACCCACTTAGTACTTCGGGGAGTTGTGATGTAAAACCACTCCCGCTGCCATAAGTTGGTTATCTCCAGGAAGGAACCCTTTGGCCATGGGGCATTGACACCTTTGCTTATTGTGGCACCTCCGCATTCTGCGTGTCGCCCATCGATCATCTCCGGCTTCATATTGAAGGTCTTGAGCCATAAGCCGAAGTGTGGGGTGATGTGGAGGAAGGCCTCACATACGACGATAAACGATGAGATGTGAAGGATGGAATCCGGAGCTAAATCATGGAAGTCAAGCCCATAATAGAACATGAGCCCTCTGACGAAGGGATCAAGACTAAAGCCTAGACCTCGAAGAAAGTGGGAAACAAATACGACACTCTCATTGGGTTCGGGAGTGGGGATGACCTGTTGTAGCGACCAGACCTCCAACAGTCTAATCTCTGTGCTCCGGTGTCATCCCTGGATCAGTAATGCTGACACCACACAGTACTCGGAGGATTTATAGCAGAGTAGCAATCACACACTTATCGAGTGTCTCAAAAGAGAACTTATTACAATAAATATGGCTTAAGGCCATCTACTAACGATAACAACGGAAGGCTTGGAAGATAAGTGAGTCCATCAACTCCAACGGCATCACTAAGTATAGAACCACGACCTAAAAACTCCTTAATCGTCGTCTGAAAAGTCTGCAACATTAACGTTGCAGCCCGAAACGGGTCAGCACATGGAATATGCTGGCAATGTAACACATAGAGAGTAATGGAATGAAACAGCTATACTATATGCATATTTGGCTGGTGGAAAGCTCTATGGTTACAGTTTTGCGTAAAGCCAATGTTTCCCTACTTCAAAGGAATAATTTTTATTTAACTATCATGGTAGTTGTTAAACATTGAGAATGGTTGACAGCATTCTCAATCCCAATTAAGCATCATCATTAAACCCAACAAAATTAATTTAGAGTAACATGTTGAGATTCACATGAAAATCCAGGTACTAGATACTCAAGATGTCCATAACCGGGGACACGGCTAATCATGATTAGTTTATTACACTCTGTAGAGGTTTGCGCACTTTTCCCCACAAGACTCGATCGCCTCCGTTTGGTTTCTCGCACTACATGGTGTTTGAGAAGACGGATGACCGAGACATAGTCTTTCAGAAGCGCTAGCACCTTACGAACAGGTAGACCGTACCACCTACATCCCCTACATCTGCTAGTCTACCACTATAAGAGTTCCCACAACTTAGTCAACTATGCTAGAGCCCATAATAGCTTGTGGCTGCACACGGAAGTTTCTAGTATGAATAGTCTCATGATCCCTTTGAGCCTGGGTGGCGGTCCAAAAGAAAACAGGCAAGTCCTGGAATACCCAGGTGCCTCAATCCACCTAGATGTGTGTTTAAGTTGCCACCTTAGATAAACCATTAATTAATAAAACTCACATCTATCATGGATATCACTCACCCAATCCATGTCTACTAGCATAGCATGGCATAATAAGCAAACGTAGAAGTAACTCCCAAAGGTTTGATAATAAAAAGGTAATACGTACTACCTCATCTACTTCCCATCCCACAATTTAATTAGATCCTAACCATGCAATGTGTGAGGATTGATCTAATGCAATAAAACTGGGTAGTAGGAAAGGTATGATCAAAGTGTTACTTGCCTTGCTGATGATCCGGGAAACCTAGCGATTCGAAGTAACAAGCGGCGCACTCCGGGTATTCTATCACAGACAAACAAACAAGCATACAATAAGTACTCATCTAATGCACGGGTAAAACTCAAATAAGAGATCTAACCAAAAGGTTCAACTTAAGAACTCCGGTTGGCAAAAAGAATCAAATCGAACGAAGCAACGAACGTCAAACGGCGAAAGAAAACAACTTCGTTCTACTAATCTGGATCTAAGGCAATTTTTACAGTAGCAAAAATCTTGTTTAAGTTGGTTAAATGAATAGAGGGTTTCGAGACGAAACTCTAGGCGCTTGAATCGCCTGATTCCGATAAACGAGCGAAAAGTTATACTAAAACAAAAATCGGATCAGGAATCGCGATCAGAAAAATCGCGGATTTAATCCGAGAAAAAGAAAAATGACGAACATTCATTAGAACGAACGAACGGACGAACGCTCGCTAATTAAATAAACCGGAAAAACCGATCTATTTAAAAAAACCGAATCTAAAAAACCAACGAAAACCGATCGTTTTTTTTAAACGACGGCACGGATTTCGAGGCGACGGCGAACCTCGGCGAGCGTGCAGCGGCGGCGGCGGGGTCGGGCGGGTGGGGCGGGGTCGGGCGGCTGGGGCTAGGGTTTCCCCGGGGCTAGGCCTCCCCCGGATTATAAAGG